>NW_003205702.1:104970-178207 GCF_000006405.1 Perkinsus marinus ATCC 50983 | reverse complement strand
CGACTGTCGCCTTAGCCATGCACGAATTGCTGAGTGTGGCGGACCGGAGTCTATTCCGAGGCAACTTTAAATAACAATCGATAATCTGTGATCTTGTGAATGAAATTAACTTTTCGTCGACAAGTTGTCTAATTTCGGGCTGTAAAACTCTCCTTAATGCTTACCAGATGTCCACCACTAACCTTGTGAATAAGGCGAATGGGCGAAATTTATACGCAGTTGGCGTTGGGCGAGGCTCAAGCAGCAGCTTGGGGGGCGGAGTAGCTTGCTGCACGATTGTAGAGGTTTGTGAAACTGCAGGGCCTACCAAGTGTGGGTTCCACAGCAAAATTTCTGGGAGCGGTGCCACAGTGCAAACGTAGCGCACCTCATAATACTTTTCCATGTCACCACGATTATAGTACCACGCCTCGACCGTATCTATACTAGGTGAGAGATGTAATAAAAAATGCGGAATAGTCATCGACTGATCAGATGAAAAGATGTCGCCAGTAGGATTTGAGCGTGGATGAAGTCCGCGGACCCGAGTTTTCCATCGTAGGGAGCGACTCTGTACACGGTACCCTGATTCACGATGGAAGAACCCAGACAAGTGGAGAGGAATGTGGAGAATCCGGGTATCGAACCCGGTGCCTCTCGCATGCAAAGCGAGCGCTCTACCATTTGAGCTAATCCCCCAGATCAAAGAGACGGATTTATATTTCGAAGAACCCACGAGGCGGGTAGTACACCTAACACCCTCGTACTCCCCTGAACATTGGTGGTTTATGGATATACAGTATTACGTTGAATACCGAGGAGGGCAAGTGACAATCATGGAATATGAGCAAGAGTGTCTGAGTCCTTTGACGCTGGTGTTCAGTGCTTGAATATAACGAGCGTCGCACTTTTACCTTTAACAATATCGTACTAGCTAATCTCTTCTTATTCTTCTTCAAACGATACACCTTACCTTAACCTTAAACACTGAACCTTGTCCAGCGGGCTTAGAGGGGTGGCGGTTATGAGGAGGAGATGTTCGATAAGTGTATGTACTTTGAGCATACGCTGGGCCAAAAAGGGTGACCGGAGTCATCACGAAGACTTGGCGAGAGGAGTGAGAGAAGGTGGTCTCGACTGTAGTATTGTACCTAAGATGCAGAGTCCCGCTGCGATGCATCCGGCCCATGTGCTACTTCGCATCTTGTATTCTCGCAAACTGTTGGCTATGGAGTAGAAGTTGTTTCATACAATGTCGAATTAAAAAACTCTGCGGCCTAGTGCTGCCTGCCCACGGCTATAAGTCCGTTATATGTCCGGTTCTATTTCCTGGCTTCTCCATGTTTCACTCTCATATTTGGATGCCTCCAAGAGTGAAACATGGAGTACATCCAAGGAGAACATCCGTATAACTTAGGCATCCATATGGAGACAAACGAGTCGGTTGTCTTCATGGACTATCATCTTGGCGCCGATCACCGTGATCGGATCACGCCAAAGTCGATGCTTTAAGTAACTGAACGAGCTCTTTTTCAAGCTTGGTGACAGACGATTCCCGTCCCAACCAACATCTTCCAGCGTGGGTTAGAGTTCACAAGAGTTCAACTAGTCTAGAAGGTTAATGTGTTGGACTAGTAGTCCATAAATCGAAGGTTCGACCCCGGAATAATACTGGGGTCCAGCAACCAAGTACTACTTAGTATGCAGTAGGTGGACGGTCTACTGGTAGTGTTAAGAGCTTGGTTCAACGTTATTTATAGTGGAGTGGTTAAACAAGCTGTTACATGCTAATACTACTGAACCAGTAGTCGGTCTAGCCAACTGCCATTGGCAATTGGTTCATCCCAGGAATGGCAATTTGCCATTCCTGACGGCGAGTCGGAGTACGCAACATACAAGAGGAGCCCACGATTAAGCTTCGCTCTGCAATTCGATGGTTTTTGATCTGGTATTTGTGGTGAAACTCACATGAAACTAACGCCGTAAATAAGCGGCTCAGATCCATCTCATCTCAAATTCAATGCGGTGCATCCCAGTCAACTCCCGTCACAGCACTGCAGCACAGCTCTCATGGGCTATACCGAGAAACTTTATCCAAGTAGCTAATTGGCATCATACGCATAGATTACAAGTTCTATGAGATCCCCTATATTCGATGGAACCACATATTGGAATCCAATCCCTTCGCGATAGATCATCAACCTCCCATCCGGCGATGGTTGGTGCTGTCCAACGACGAGTCATTTCTAGGGTGTTGTGCAGTCCGCTTAGTAACTTGCTGTGAGTAATGACTGTCAGTACTGTCCTCCCCGCTTGCGGCATCACCATTATACCTATAGCGAGAAGAGGATACAAGCCCGGCTCAATGCTCCGCTTGGAAATGATAAATATTACGGTCGTAGGTCGAGCGAGAGAAGATGAGAATCATCTTTTAGGGGATCCTTGTAGACTCCTACCAGAGCCTGCGTCTTAGCATAGAAACTCTCTTTCAAGCTGACCAATATAACCTGAAGACTAATAACTAGGCATACCCAGGCTGCAACATTCCTGCCTGTAGTATTCCATCGGGGTCTTTGCACTGAGAAGTGTGCCCTAGAATGAAGTGCGAGAGAGTTGACAGATTCATCTTATCCAATGCAGCATCCACCTCATCGAGAAGTATCTAACAATACCAAGTAAATTGATGTTCCTCAATGGCGCATCTCACCAATGCGGGCCTTTGCCATGCAAATAGGGAGAAGAGAAGAGCTGCCGCAGCTATGGTCTTCTCTCCACCAGAGAGGAGTTGGCTGTCGACAAAACGGTCACTTTCTGGGTGGGCTGAGAACTGTACTACACCCAAGTACCTTCCAACAACAATGTAGTCTTACAACTGCAGTCGTGGTATTAGGCACGGTTTCAGGGGATACTCACGGCTCGGTCACATTCTCAGCATCCAAGTATACAGATCCACCTGCATCGTTCTGACCAGACCCCCGACCGGTGGGCGCTGCTGCTCTCCCATGAGGGCCAGGAGTGAGGGGAACATCCTCTGGTGTTCCTCCGCCACTGTCTGCAGTTCGCCGATGGGATGCCACTCGAGACGTCAACTGCCGATAATAAGTCATGACACGTTCCCGGACGAACGCATAACACTCATTGAATCTGATATGTGATATGCATTGTGAGGCCGTAGACCAGGACTGGCTACCTATTCCTTCGTGCGTTCTTAACGGCCTCGAAATGCTGTCCAATCTCAGTTGCTTCCAATCTTGCCGCTTCAAGGCTCCGAGTGACTGCTGTAAGCGCCTGAGTGGATAGATATCGCCAACAACGGAGTGTCGGCCCCCATCCTTGACTACTCTCCTCATCTCCTCATTCCGATCATATGCCCTGAGGTTTGGCTTCAAATGTGTGATAATCTCTTGTAACCGCTCTATCTCATCCTCGAGTACAGCCATTACTTCCTTCCCTCCTGCTCTAGCTCCTCGCCTTGATGAAGCCTCCGATAGGATCCTCCCCACGATGCCTTGATCGACCTTCAACTCCAGTGCATCGTATTCATCCAGGATATCCTGTGTACCCTCGTCCTCCTCATCGTCACTACACCCTCTCTCGAATAGAATTCGTTTCAGAGCTGGCAAGACCTCGCTAGCGTTCTCGAAAGGCAGCTTATCCTCCTCCTCTACTTGAGTACTCAATATAGAATGCTGATGCTGCTGCTGCTGCTGCTCTCTTGGCTGTGACAGGATTGATCTCACCTGATACCACTGTGTGCTGTCCATGAAGCCACTGACCCCCCTCTACAGATCACTGCTAGCCCCCATCTCAAGATCACCACCCCAGTACGATGACTTAGTCATCATGACTATCCTACCAGTTGCATATGATGATATCTCAGTTGCTGTAGTCTATGCTCCTCCTTGGTAACAACAACTCTCACTTCATTACAGCGATCAATACTGGCCTTCAACTGCTGGACGGCCACATCAACTGTAAAGAAGACAGCTTAGAGAGACCACCATCAACTTCCCCTTGCTACATCGATTGGATGCTTCATCTCTGCGAGCAATCGCCTCTTCCAATGCTGCCTCCAATTCCTTCACGGTCTCTCCATCTGTCTGCCCTCTCGCACCGTGTTCAGTGCGCACTTCTTCCTCCTCATTAAGTAGCTCTTCTAGACCACGGCGCAGTTCCTTCAGACTTGACTCTTGAGAGGCGAGATTCGATCTCCATCGATCCAACTAAAAAGCGATAGACGTTCTTGTTGGGCTACATTCACCGTAGTTCAAGTGCATCCATCATAACTAACACCCTACAGCTTACATCTTCAATCAATCCTTCCCGCTTCCCCTCTAGCATATCCTTCTGCTGCTCTAGTCGGCCCATCTCTCTATCGATAGTGTCGATCAACTCCTTTCGGTCTCTTATCAACGCCATCTGATATCCATGAATATATCCATACGTGCCACCCCGGCCTCACTCACCACATCCTGATCACTGTCCGCCGCATCCTCCCCAAAGACCCGCTTGTTGATGTCCTCATAGAAGTTCTTAGTTTTATCGCTGAGTTCTTGCTGAAGATCCCTCATGCGGTTCGTAGTCTCCTCCCGTTGTGTGTCCAAATCTGTTAGACTATGTCGAATTTCTTCTATCCTAGCCTCCAGGCGAGCGATCCTAATGTGTAGTAATGAGGTTGCTAACCATGCTCATCCCTACTCCTCCTCTGCTATTTGCCTATCCTTCTCCGAGGTCTCTATCTCCAACCTTAATACCTATGTAATCAAAGATCGCACCTCACAGAGTCCTCGTCCAAATCCGATAAGGGTGCGACTTACTTCGGTCTGGAGGTCTTTCGGGCGATCATCATCACCATCGACGGCCTCCCCAACATCCCCTTTGATATCACTGAACTCTTCTAGCTGTTTCTCTATCCGAACGATGTCACCGTCTTTCTGTGTCAACTCAGCCTTGAGTGAGGCAATCTAAGTGAAGCGCAATGCTTGATGAGCTAATGAATACAACTCGGCGTCACCTGTTGGGCATCCCAAAGATCTCCAGTATTGCCACGCACTGTACCCTGCCCATTAGTCATGTTGCCGTTCCGTGCAATCGTATCCCCATCCAGAGTGACAGCCTTCACACCAGACGACATCACTGGGGACTTTCTCCGTCCACTACGAGACAATACAGAACGAGCCTAGCACGAATACATCAATAAAGAGTGGACCCTCCGAGAGGCCAACATGGGAATCCCCAATGGTAGTACCTGGGCCAAGGTGTCTGCTACGACGCTCCTGCCTAGCAACCATCTATGGAGTTTATCTATTGATTCTACGATGCCGCGTTGGGATGCTCCTACCCTCTCCAAGTGCGACGGTACCTGAGCACTCTGAGGAGAATCCCAGCTACTCCAGCACTACCCGATTGACGGCTTTAACACAGTCCTCAGCACGCCGCAACCCGGAATTGGAAGGGATATCTTCATTTGATAGCAGGAGCCCAGGCAGGTCTATGTCCTAATATGAAGACGACGCTCATCATGGAAGGCACTGCTACAGGGCCCACAAACAAATAGAAGTATTAGTAAGTTACTAATAGTAACTACTAGAGTTGCTGACTAAGAGATGCCCAAAGTCTACGATTACGCGGTAGTCTACCTCAATCGGGATGAATGTCATAGGAGGTATCTTCTTCTCCTTCAACCATCTTATGCAAGCCAATGCATCTTTTCTAGTCCCGACCACGACTGCCTCCAAGTGTTGCCGACCAATAGCAGCCCTTATAGCTTGGGAATACTTCTTATGCGATGGGCGTACCAAGTCGGATACCAGCCCAAGGATCAGGTAACCCTTACCTCGACCATCGAGAGATGTTCCATCACGAGCCCCCTCAAGTGGTCCTTCTTTGATAAGTCGATCAACCTACAGTAAGATTTGTACCATAAGGCATATTAGACAAGGACTAGAGCGATCAATACTGCACATGCCACGTCCGACTTACATTAGCTCTGAGTGTGGCTGCCCTCTCACTCTCACGATGACCAGCCCTCATCAATGAGAGCTCATCAGCTACGGCCTGCCGTTCCCTTCTAGCCTTCTCTAATCTCTCCTCGACCACCCTCCTAGCCTCTCTCCTTTCCACCCGTTCCCTCCTCTCCTCTGCTACAGCAAGCTCTCGGGCATGCAGCCGTTCCCGTAAGGTATCCATGCCAGTTCCTGCATCATCAACCTCGCGTTGCCTCAAAGCCTTGGTCTCCTCCAAGCGAGTGATGGTAGCCTTAGCCTCGTCGATACATTGGCTCAACAACACTTGCTGCTCCTTGCATGCGTCGATAGAGTTCTCAATGGAGGCTGACACCGTGATGGAGCAGTAACGAAGCCACACTGGGTGTACGGAGGTTCTCACCAGCAACTCCCTGCGCTCTCTCCTCGATTTGTCCACACTCCTCAACTATCTCTTCTGTTAAGACTCCTCCTCCAATCTCATCATCTACCTTACCACGACGGATGGTCAGAGCCTCTAGAGCAGCTTTGACCTGAGATACCCCGATGCACAACACGTGGAGTACAGCATGCCCTACTTCCACGATCCTGTCGTCAATATCTCCAAGCCTGTCCTCCAGATCTCGTAAGCTCTTCCTCGTGGTATCGATCCGCCCAGCCACCTCCACCTCACTAGCTGTCTGAACAATGTGAACACTCCCTAGACCATCCACTCACCACTGTCTCTATAGAGGAGCGAGAGGGCTCATTGCGACATCATGCTTACCAGTTGCTTCTTCTTGCCTCGCAGCTCTGCCATTGTTACCTCTGTCTCTTCTCTTTTTCTGCGTTCCTTCTCCAAACTAAAATCATTGAGAGATCAATAGATGTGATTTATGTATCGCAGGTATTCGCCCGTCACCTCATCTGCAGACGGTCATGTTCCTCAGCCATCGCCTTCCTCTCCTCCCCTGCAGCATTCTGTTGCCGCTGTGCTTCTTGTACTGCTGCCTTGGCTTCTTCGTAGCTCTCCAGCAACCCTTCACTGGATTCCAATAAGGCATCCGCCTCCTACAGAGAGACTAACAACACATGCCTATCGAGCATCGCCCCCTACCTTCTCTATCTCATACAGGCTGTATGTGAGCTTATCACGTTGCTTTTTCTCCAGCTCGGCCTTCCTATCCTTGTATCGATCAGCCTCCTGTACTTGAGCTGCCAGTGCATTGAGCTCTTGATTAACTGAGGTAAGTCCTGACTACGAGAGACGGAGACGGGCAGCATCTACTTTGTCTTCTCTTAGCAATTAGCCTTGCAACCGCATCCTCAGCATGCTCCTTCTTCTTGGCCACAATGTCATAATCCTTCCGGTATCGCCAAGATCCTGATGCAGCCTCGATCGCCTTGGTGATGGACATCGCCTAAAGTATGAATAACGATGAAGCCCTCCACAACATGATGCATTACATCATCCTTCGAGAGGAGCCTGTCTATCTGTCCTTGTAACACGAGGAAAAAGGAGGCATCGGCATCGAGATGGTGCCTAAGTATGTATGCTTATATGGACATGAGAAGTACACTACTTCAGGAGCTCTGTTTTGTACTGGGTCTGCGTGCATATCTCATCATTAACCCGATAGACAGAACCAACCACAGATCCTCGTGCAAGGGTATCATCATCATCATGGCCTCCCTCTTCCTCCCCAACATCCCGTCTAGCATGGTCATCAACAGGCTTCATAGTGATCGATCTAGTGAATGTTGTGTCACATAGATTGCGCCTAAATGAGCCATAGCATACACCACAACGGCTAAGTCCAGTTTCCACTCACCCAGTCTCGGCATCTCCTGACTCCTTCTCAATCCTCACTGTGAGAGACACGCTGGCTGAAGAGTCCCCATTAGCCTCCGTGACAGCATTGGTATTCAGGAGACTCTTGAGACGATCATTACGTAGTCTCCTAGCTCCCACACACAGGCAGAAACACACAGCATCCAGTAGATTGCCTATGAACAGTACTTATGAGTAGTGTTCTCATCAAACAGCTTACTCTTGCCACTCCCATTAGGGCCTATGACACCAGTAAGGGTGAGGGGCACTCTGTCCTCTTCAGCCTGTTCATCTCCGCGATCATCAGATGAGCTCTGTGTATTCATTGGCCTCGTTGGTATGGTAAGTGGTACCCTAAACCAGCTCGAGAGTGTGGAATCGATGACGTAGACAGTTGGCAGATGTTGCCTACACATGTTCCCCATTATACGACTTGAAGTTGGTTATTCTAATCTCAGTAACATAGCATCTCTTAACTCCATCCATTCTATTAACCTCAGGATACTCTGGCACCTGTTTAGGATGATACTGAGCTCGGGCGCATTTCAAGGAGTCGGGAGGATGGTGATGAACTACCTCCCAGATATAATGAGCTGGTTCATCCGTCGGGTTCAATGTACCAGAGGTCTGATCAACTGAGCCATCTGCCATGCTAGATGAAATAACTGCCACTATATACAGGACGTTGAATCGAGGAGGTGCGTGAACATACATGCTCCTTGATCAGAAAAAGCAGCAAGAATAATAGAGGGCCATCATCGAATGTGACGGGATGCGGCTCAGCTACTGGGGCTCCCAGGGAATCCCTGGGCCAGGCAGCCACTCGTTTGATGAAAAACGAATATTTCAAGTCTAGAATCCACGTGGAATGAGCACAAGGAGCCATCCATACACGTGAGGAATGAGTGTGCACCGCGGGTGTGGCCCTGGATGAAGAGAGCACTGTAGATAATGCCTAAGGGACAGACAGGCCAGCCCGAGATATCACTGCTGTCACTGTCACTACCGTTAATAAAGAGATCAGCTCGGCCACCTCAAAACCGAATATAGCGCTGAGCACGAGGTCGGTTCGTTATCCCAATCCTTGCTTTAGATTAACTCGTACTCAACGCAAGGATGCATTGTTGCTATTACTACCACTACTGCCGGAGACTAATACATCTATATTAAGCTCTTAATGCAGTGAACTTCGTTGAAACATTTAACAATCTTCACTTCTTCGTAACCCAGAGATTTGAATAGATCTCTTGAAGCATGGTTGGATAGGCGGATCTTAGCTATGAACCTGAGATCACATGAGACCACAAGCTGAGTATAATCGATCCAACCAACCTATCAATGTGGAGCTTATCTTTACAGTACTCCTCCATCATGGTCACTGCTTCACGGGCTATTCCTTTATGTCGACTAGAGGCAACCGCAGTCATAACGGATATCTCTCCCTCTAAATGGAGAAGTGTGGATGCCGGGCAAAACCCAATATAATGAGAGTATCCATTACCTCTGATCGTTCGACCAGGATGTTTATCATCATCATCATCGACTTCAGAGACAAAACAATTAACATCTCCACACATACCACCGCCTGATAGACCACTGACCACTACACAGGCAATTCAAGTTGATCCCAGTTGGATATGCACTCGATCGAACCTTACCAGCTGCAATGGTGCCGAGGTTGGGATCTGGCTCCACATCCCGATCGAGAACGATGAATGTGAGCTTATCTTCATCTTCCCTCCACGAGGCTTGCATCTCGTACCTATTCCCATCAAAAGCCGATGTTGGCAATAGCCTTGGATTCCTATGCACTCACTCTTCCTCTAGTGTGAGAAGCTCACTCTCGGTCTCAGTCCGTAATTCTTCAGAGCCCGACATCCACGAGTTGTAGGTATCAACCTAAGACCTGAATAAACGTCTCCTCCTCACACCTTAACCCTCACCATCTCCTTAGTGTAAGGCACTAGTATGCAGACTCTCCCTTCTAAACGGGTATGCTCGTTGATCCGCATTATTTATTGATTGTTATTGATGCTGCTGAGTGCTTTACTAGACAATTGAGTAATGGTTCGCCTTGTTGGTAGGTAAGTGGTAAAAGGAAAGGAACAGGAAAGGGAACAACGGCGTCGAAGGTTGAACAAGAAGAACTGCTGTAATAATAACAATCCATAACCGCTCCGAATAATCACTGTTAACTCAACAAAGATTCTGGTGATGAAGAAACAGTGGAACGTATTTAAATGTGCTCACTGCACGGTAAAAATCCAATCAATGATACAGTCAAAGGAGCTCAACAGGCTATGAGTACACGAAGCAGAGGTTGTGTTGATCATCATCAGTGATCAGGTCTACTAGATAGACCAGCCGTTGATGACTTCCTACCAAGGGCTTTACTGACCGATTTGGCCAACCCTTTACTCCGTGAGCGAATGGATGATCCAGAAGAATCTACATAATACACTACTAAGGATCCTCAGTGAATTGGATCCTACGATGACTGCTTTCATGTTTCTTCGGCGTGTCACGACCATACTGACTGTCGAAGTTCCGAACCGACCGATAGTTGTTGTACTCAGTCTTATCGGCTTGCGTATGCACCTGTGGGCTATGATAATCAGAGGCCGATTCCAATCCGAGATTACCTGGGCTAACTTCAGCTTCGTGTCTACTATGGTGTGCTCTAATTCCATCACTTGCTTCTCCTTCTCCTTCCGGAGTTTGTCGTACTAAGATACAACAGAAGCCCCGTAATGGAAGGATCGAGGTCGGACCGAACAGTGGACTCCCATCTGTTCCCATACTACTTCGGATTGGACATATTCCAGTTGAGAGTCAGAGAGCCTCTTAGCTTCTTCGAGCTTCTTACATCGACTCTTCAGAGAGGCGAGATCGTCCTGTGATATAGAGGCCTGGTGGAAGACCCACAGAGCCCAATATCGAGAAAGCGCCATCCACAACTCACCATTGAAGCATCGCTAGCTTTGGAGGTGCTATTCTCTGTCGACTTACTGGCCGCATCGGCTAACCTAAAAAATACTGAGTGCTCCGATAATTCCAACTCGGTCTCCGAAAAGCACCACGACAAACACAATGCCCCGGTTACGAATCAAAACTGAACCCCCGATAATACTCCCCGCGATTAGGTAGTTGTTTGGTAGGCTCGGCGCTGGTAGCATAGGAGGAAGGGGAGACAACGGTCTCTTCATTACTTATATGATCTTCTTTGTACCTTTTGATGTACCCTCAGTCACCCTCTTCCGTATTATTCGTTGGATACCCACCACCCCCTCCCACCCCAAATACTACTTCCTCAGCTCTTCTATCTGCTCATCCTTTGCCTTCAGTTGCTCTTGATAGCCTTCAATCTCACCAGCTAACCTTGCAGCAACCTTACTCGCATCATCATGACCTAGGAGGGGGCATCATCTAGGTCTGCTTCGTTATCCAAGTCGATGCGCTCACCTCCACCCTCATCACCAGCCGCTACCTCTTTACCTTGCCCATTGAGAACAACACCCTCCCTCTGCATCCTCTCGAGATCTGCCACATACCTACACATAGACATACATACCTCTACTGTCTCTGCAGACCACATTACTCCTGTAAAGAGGCGATCTTGCCATCCTTATCCCGTAGTGAGGCCTCCAAATCCTCGACCTGCTTCTCTAATGGATCTATCTTGTTAGAGTCCTCACGCGAGAGAGTAGGCGGTGCTAAAAGAACATCACTAAATACAATGACGTGCCTCCCGACTAGCAACAGTGTGCCATTCACATGACCGAAGTGATACATATATATCTCGTGAGGAACGACATGGCGACCCAGACATCATTCGTGGAACTCCAAGATCCACGCTTATGATCGCCATTACGAACTATACCCAAACTACAAACCGTCTTCTGATCTATTCTTCGACCATTCCATTGTTACGCTATGACCAATCGATCCACAAAACGGCCAAGAGGGGGATACTGCAACGAGCGAATACCTATAACTGCGCTACTTGCTATGGAGGACGAGTTGCTCTTCGCCTTCCGAGGAGTTGTATCCGAAGAGATCTCAGCAGACGTACTCGGAGTCTAAGATGGAGGGGTATGACTGGAGATGGAGACTGTCATACTATATCTGGATGTTGTTGACGATATTCATCGTATTCACGCTGGACATCTATCAGACGAGCTGCAACACCGTCGCCTTCAGCTGCCTCAGTTAATAAAGCCTGTCAAATTATCTATGGAGGCATGCATGATGACAATGCGGTTACAAGCTGGTGTTTAGTTTCCTCATTCTCCTCTTGCAATAGATCATATGCCATACGTAGAGTATTCAGCTCGGTATCTTGGCTGAGGCCTCCTAAAGTACCACAATTACCAACAGCCTGCTCATCTCTCCCATCCATCGGAAGTCCATAACTGTCCCCAACCCACTACTGCTGGTATTACTCTCTCTCCCTATACTGCTATCTTCTGGGGAACTGGATGCTGCAAGACTACCAACATCTTCCTCCTCACTCCCCTCCTCCACAGTAGGCATCCAAGCCTCATCGGTTTGGACTCCTTCTTGCACCACCGGTCTAGCTGTCTCGTCAATAGCCTAATCAAGATCCATCGAGATCGTCAGTAACATAACCCAGTACAGAGAGCTTAGCCAAAGCGACGTCATGCTCCGTCTGCAGTGTTGCTAACTTACGCCGTAAACGGTCCGACTCTGAGACAAGAGACAGCGCTGTAACCCTACAATACTCGGGGTCAATAGCATTCAAGGGAACGCCAGGCTGAAGATGGAGATGTCCCTAGTACCTTCCCTCAAATCGTCAATCTCACTCGAGAGGTCTTTATTATCCTCCGTCAACTGCTCTACCTGTTGCGTCATACCATTGATATCATAGCCAGCTGTTGGGTGATTTTGGAGCTGAGGAAAACTGATATGCTAAGGAGTCTCCTCCGACTCGGACGGTGATGAGACACCACTACTGACCACTACTTCAGCTTCCAATTGTTCTCGTTCCTCGGCCATATCATCCAACTCATCTTGCAGTCTCTCATTTTCATCCAGCAAGGCACTAAACTGCGTGGCTGCATCTTCACCAAACTCTCGCTTCAACAACCTATACCCCAACCGTGTGATAGATTTCATCTTCCTCCTACTTACGCGTCCATCTTCTCTACTTTTTTCTTCAAGTGAAACCCCTCTTTAGTCGAACGTTCAAGTTCATTATGTTGGAAGACTAACTCGTCCTCACAAGCGTTGAGCCTATCAAGACCGACTATCCAACACCTCATCCCTTGAGTGCTGTCCATTGCCGTGATACTATTCGCAGACTACCACCACCTGGCGAAACCCATCAGAAGCTTACCGATCAACACATTGTTCAAGATCGGAACGAAGGGCCACATTAGACTCTCGATACTCGTCTAGCTCCAATACCAAACGAGAGCGCTCCTTCTCCAAACGTGATAAGGTGGACCTGTTGGCATGGTGGGTTACCAACTTGCATTGACGGAGACAACCACCCTCCATGACTACCTAGTAAACCTAGTACTGACTGTACTCCCTCGAGGATCAGAGCTGGCCACTGACGGGGTTTTATCCCCATCAGCCGTACGTACCATACTTTCCCACGGAGGGTTAATGAACGGATACTACGGTAGAATAACAAGCTGCCCACCCCTCTTCTAGCGACGCAAAGACCAATGACACATGTTAATATAAATAGAAACACAGCTTATTGATTAGGTCCATTATCAGTGGTAGAGCTAACTATGTCAGTAGTACTATCGCCAACTTGCTCGGTAGCATCCTCATCCTCTACTGGTTGAAAATAGGTCATATCCACTTTGCCTTCCCGCTCAAGCTTCTCCCTCTTGATACGCAAGATACGCTTCTTCTTCATAATCTCATCCATCTCTGCGTCCATATGATTATTATACCTGCAATTTCCCCATTAACCACCTCACCATTAGCAACAACCAACTCACATGTGCAATAGAATGGTCAACACTAGGAGTATGAGGAAGGCAGGAGAAGTGAGACCCATATTCCTCTCGGGGACCTAACAACAGTAGCAGTGCAAGTAGTGCTGTCGGGTATATAACCACCAATACGAACCCTCTTCTTAACCCCCTATTACTAGTATATTCCACAACTTCTCACTGGCGGCAGCCTGCTCGGCAAGCCTCTCAGCCTCAGTTTCTCTGGCTTTCCGCTCTTCCTCTGTCAACTCCCCTCCTTCAGAGTCTTCCACAGACTCTGTGGGCTCTTTGACACTATCCAGCTTCGTCTTCAAGGATGCTGCTGACTGATCCATCTCATCGCATATCTTCTTAGCCGCCTCAAACTTGTCCGCCTCAGGGAGTGGACCAGTATTCGTCTGTGCCCATACAGCTCGACTGGTGCTGAACATTGATCTCCTAGACAGCGTTGCAGCCACTGGTGCAGTATTTGAGAGAATTCCACTGCGTATAAGGCCCACGGAAGCCTGTGCTACAATCTGCCGGTTCATTCTGTTAACGAAATGTGAAATAACTGGCGTCACGCCTCCTGCAATCCAATCCGACAGAACATTGAATTAGACCGACAGCGAGCTTTCATGTGTCTAAGACACTATGAAACGCGCTTTCGGCCCCGTTATGGGGCATCACAAGAGCTAGAATAATCAATATGTCGATTTTCTAGACTAACGAACTGCGTCGCAGAATTAGGATTTGACAAGAGTTCAAGACGGAAAGGCTATGCACACTCCGAAAAATTAGTCGGCGTGTTGGAGAGACTTCTGCTAAGCTTTAAGGGTGCCCTCAGGGTTGAATTTGAGTTTTCAATCTCGATCCTGCGAGCACTCTTGGAGCTTAGGAGGGGTCTATTGAACACCCCGAGTGTTAAGAAGTAGAGAGCAGAAGCGTCGAACTCTAAGTCACACGTATAAGACAAGAAATAGTCAACATAGGGACCATACATCTGGGGTATGTCCTCGCGCTAGTGTCGAGATTAAGCTAGACTATTGTATGATCCGTTGGGCTTTTAGCTTCGTGGAAGGTTCATAACGAGATACGGGTTGGAGAATGCCATTTGAATGGCTTGATTCATTCAGTCGTTGCCATACACCATATGACATACGGTCGAAGTTGACCTACATTTCTATGGAATGAACGGTTTGACTACCCCGCAACAAGCTGGGTATCTAATCGTAAGATTGGCTAGCGTCTGACCCGCGTATGAACTGCATCATCGTCTGTATATGTTGCTGTGGGTACGTCTCATTGATTTGAGCAGGTCCTGGGTCAGTGACGGTGCGTCACATTGTATTGTGTGCAGGGACCTTCGGTTGTTGTTGTACTACTAAGGTTTGCCGAATAGTGTTATTACACTTCTTAACGGCCTTAGGAAGAGCGGTTCCCTTTAGCGGGGCCGCTATGCCACCGTTATAGAGCGCGTCTTGGTTAAACGAACTCTACAGTATATGCTAGGCAAGATGTTTTTTGACGAAATATGGGCATCGTCTTTCCGCTCATGGGGCTGGTATGCCATCTCTGGACTCAGTGCGACGTACCATGTTATTATGTCACTCCGGTCGGGTTGACGATGCTGTTCCAAAATCGAGTGGCGAGGCACGTCTTGGGGGTGGTGGCATATCGGCCCCACCTACGAACTAGGGCATTGATGGTGTAGTGATAAAGCATAGGTCAGAGAGGTGTTGAGTTACGTAGTTGGGATACTCCCTTAAGGGTATACGAAGGGTGATGGGCACCGACCATCGATGGTCGTATGAGGTGGTTATGGTAGCAGGACTGTCGTATGAAATATCAGCTTCTCGAGTCATCTCCTTCTATAAACGGGTGTGGGGTGGTCCCTCTGCCTTCAAGTCATACATGGTTGCTCTCGGCTTAGTTGTTTTAACTTGTTTTTTAAGTCTCTGTGGTGATTGGACGACATGAACAGGTCACCTCTGAGTACAGCCCCGACTGGAGGTACTAGATAGGATGTTTTGGGACTCGGCAATGTATTCTTTTTTGCTGAAGATGCGAAGCCTGACCGCATCGTCTCTACGGTCTCGAACTCATCCACACCTCCTGGCAGTAGTATTACTCATACTGATACCGATGTCGACCCTATCGACAAAGGTATCATACCAAACATAGCCAAAGGCTATGAGCCGAGGCTACAAACTATCAATGAAGGAGTAGTACAGGGGGCAGCCGCGTTGGATAGCTTTACTAAATCTGCCACGCATCGTACAGTTTTGATGCCATTCGTTTGCCTTCAGTCCCTCGATATGGACTTCCTGGCCGAGAAGACTAGGGAGACATACAAGTCCCTCAGTACGCTGCAAAACTTAACAGGAGCATTAGAGGACAGTTCGAAGGCGTTTGCGGTAGATCAATGGGAGTGTTACTGATCAATTTCGCCCTATCGAGACAACCCGATACTGTAGGACATAGTTTGATTTGCCTTTGCTTCAGCAAACTATCCGTAGCGAACTGCGGGATCCCTCCAAAGAGGAGTCGACAGACTCCCGACAGCCAGAGCGGTATACCATGGCAACCCAGTAATGTCCACTCTCTCCTCACTCTTGGTCATCGTTATAATATTCAGCTCTTTGACTGGACTTGGGCAGTCTATTGCACGACATTTCGAATCAGTGGTAGATGACATAAGCCGACGGCATCTTGATGACAACCTTAAAGTGGCTATAAAAGTCCATACTAGAGCGACGGAGAGGTGAGGCGATCAACTTCTAATTATATGCTCATACCCTACTCCCGCTGCTCAGAGCTCTAGCTGAGATCATTGAGCTTAATAGACGCATTAAAGTATTGCAGGAGGAGCTAGATGCTGCAAAATCGGCCAAGATTGTCGCCGATCAGAATCTTGCCAGTGCCTTGAGTGTACGGGCAGAAACGAAACGAAGGTAGTGTATTCCTTAACTATGTGCCGTATTACTGCGGAGGGAGTGTCTTAGTGTATAATATGCAAGATACGCCGTTACGAGGGAAGGATCGGGCAATGTTGGTGAGGCTATGGAGAAGAGTTTGAAGGGAATATTGAAAAGTGTAATGCAGTCTAGTGCTATTACAGGGACGTCTAATCTTTTATCCGTTTGTCATTGTCAGATCGATGCTAAGGTCGAAGCCGCGGAGAAGAACCAGATGGACTGTGTGGCTAAAGTTGACTCCCTCGCCGAGCGTTTAGAAGAGCTGTTGAAGATCAAAGCGCAGAAACAGTAAGTCCAACATTCCAATTGGGGAGACATTTGCGGCTTGTTCAGGGGCACACTTCTAGCGCTCATCGATAAGTGCGAGTTATCGAAGTTCTTCACTCTGGTTGATACAGCCAAGCAGTTGCTAGCTATTATGTCCGAGTTGGCAGAGAACATCCGCCGATCAATCACATTCAGCGATGTAAGAGGTTTCGAGTGCATGGCTGTGGTGATGATGATCGTTGAGGAAGGTACATATACGAGTGTCGCCTTTGGATGCAAGTCTGGAACAGAGGATATTTCTGGCTGAGCAGATGGAGGAGGAACTCAGTCTAGGTATGCATGCGTTGGGGGTACCCCGTTCCTGCGGCAATTGTGTCCCGGTCAGATGACCGTGCCAAGTTGGAGCAGGCGGCCGTGTTGAAGTCGGCTGATGCTTACAAATCTACCGAGACGGGTAGTAGAGATCTCTCAGCTAAGGTTCACCCAGTGTCTTCTCAGATATGCTCACGTTAAAGGAGGAGAGAATTGTATTGCTGAACAGTCAGATAGCTGAGATCCGAGACGAATTAGATCGGCTACGTCAGCGAGGTAGTAGGACAGCTATCATTGCTTCACTACATTCCACAACTGCAATACATCTGATCACTCGGAATACGCGTTGGCAGTCTAATTTTTCTCATCTATTAGAACGTCTCCAGCAGGATCATTGTCGTTAGCAGTATCGTCTGGGTAGAGGTCTATCAGCAATCCTTTGATCAGATGCTTTGGGATTAATGCATGCTAAGCTAACCCCAGCCGATGAGCTGGAGACTGGCGGTCAACCAGTACTACCAGATGGAGGCTACAATGTAATAGCAATAGGAGGCTGTATGAAGTACTGGTAATATTACGAATCGTCTCTGGATAGGATCATATGCTACGCTATACATTCCCTCTGCCTCTACCCAACAATGATGAACAATCATTCCTAGTGCATGAAATGCGCGACTTCAAAGTCTCGGTGGCAGAGAAGCATGAACGGCTTCATGTAAGGTCTGCTGGAGGGCTCCTCTCGAGGACGAGACGGTGTGATATAGTTGGGCTGTGCGATTAGGTACTGCCGCTTCCTGTTCTAGCTGAGGGGGAGGCTCCATCTAGGGACCTAACCTGGTTTAAAATGGAGGATAACCAATGGTAGAACTGGCAGCAACAGCTGGGATAGATCAGCATACTCCTGCTCCGTGTTATAATCAGGGATCTTCTAGCATATGAGATGCTTCTATTGGCATATTTCAAAGCTACTGATGATGATGGTAATACATTCAGGATGTCTAAAGATGAGAAGGATGCCCTGAGGTAGTATTCATTTTTCCTTTCTGAGATTGCCGTCTGGGACCATCAATAGACTATACGATAGTGTGTCATCCATCCTCATCAGGGAGAGTATACAAATGTGCCGGCTCCGTCTACGTATATCAGCTACCTTACATCAGCAAATAGTGGAAATGCTTCTACCTGATCTAAATGGCCATAAGATATGTAAGTCAATCCTGGGCACTATATGAGCTGCTTATCGTCCATGGTCCCTCCCTAGGTCCACCATTAGACGTACGATTCCGCTTGTATAGGCTGGTTGCTTTTGATATCAAAGAATCTAGAGTGCCTATCAGCCAGAAGATCTACTCACAATGGGTTGTCAGGTAGGGAAGACACTCTAGTCCTCGTGCTCTTCTCCTTCTTGCTGCTGCTGCAGCTGGTCTCGGAATTTCCTCTCTGCCTCAGACAATGTGCAATGGTACGATGGGTAGTATACTGTGTACAGAAGATTATGGGAGGTGTGCCAGGTAACGTAGGTTACGGGATATCCTTGTGGAAATACACTGCCCCGATGATGATGATGGAGGGAGAGGATACTTTTGTTAGATATGGTCAAGAATGCCATTATGGACTTCCATCCTAGCAAGCCAGATTCATGGAAGCAGATGCTGGAGGCTCTCAATGGTAGTGTGCAGGGGCTCTATCTGCCAACCCTTCTGTGATCGGCATCATCTACGATCTGCTGCACAGTCCTGCTTCTATCACATCCTTACTTCAGATGTTATGCAACCAATCCACAATCCCAATGGACAGCCGGTGAAGGCGTCCGATTCAGTACACACCTCTTGCACTTTTCTTCCACTATCTTCCATATTGCGTTCTCCTCTCAGACTCTCCATTATCCATCAGCAAGTCTGCATCCTCTACTACCTAGACTGTGGAAGGCTGGAGTAGATGTTAGAGGAGAAGGTAGTAGCATGATAGTGGGTATCGATATCGTCACCCCACCGAATCAGGTCAACTACATCCACAACTCAACGACTTGGCATCAGTCTTATTCAATGTACTCACAAGAGGGGCATATGAGTAGGTCCCGCTGCTGCATCCATACTATGAGCTATACATTGGCATTACTACTACTAGGTACCATGGAGTACATCTGGCACAGTCGATGTGGTCCGAGAAGTGCAGGGATGAATGGCCTGGTCCTGCGGCTGCTTCAATCGAGGAGGTTAGACGAGAGGCTGTAGGGAATAGCCCGAGAGGGATATGTATCAGGTTATAACTCCTGGATATATCGAGGGGATAGCAGCCGATCTATTTAAGTCATTCAGTGAGGGTGCTGATGGCGAGAAGGATAATCGTCATATACTAGAAGAACAATATGATGAGTACTCACCACTGTTGCTACTACACAAGAATATTATTGCTATCTGTATTTAGGTGTTGCATGAGAGTACAGACAGCGCCCTTCCGTGATGCAACAGTTAATGCATTGTGTGACTATCGTGGGCAATTACAAGGCGACGAGAAGAGCCCTAATGCTATCCTGCATGCTTGGAGGGAGCTTGCTGTACGTCTACTACACTGTCCTACCTAGCTATACGTGATGTCTATTTTAGATCCTTTTGAACTCGCAAACTCCTGATGGGAGCAGACCGTCCAATGAAGAATCCGAACACTTCCTCACTTTTGTTATGCCGAGACATTTCGAGGCAGAAACAGCGGCATCAACGGCTGTAAGGCCTAGTCGAGCACACTACCCTATTGATCTCATCGGTGATGAAGTAGTTGTATGTGCTTGCCTCTTAGGAGAGATCTATCCCTCTCTCCACCACTATCCTCGACTCAGTACAATTAGCAAGAGCTCATTCCTCTCCAGAGGCTAGATTAGATTGGCTAGAGGAAGCCACGCAGTATGTATGGAAGGCGTGCTTCGAACTGCAGACAGCCAAGGAGGTATGTAACCAAGGTCATTAACAACAACAATAATTATATTGATGCTAGTAGTAGCGATATGTGTTGAGATAGCCGTGATTCGTTGTTGTATGGATACCTCGTAGTACTCAGTTCATTCCTCAGCTACGAACAGTCATCAACTTTGGTAATATTGATGCTCCTACTGATCACAACATTTGGTCCTGGGCTCTCAATGAGCAGTTGAGACCTCTCTATGAGACCTTGGCCAAGGATGAGTATCTCTGGCCAACAGACTGGGTACTGTGTTACAACGATTTATATCGTAATCCATCGTGCTTGGATAGATACCCGAGGGTGGTCCCGAGTTTTTGACAGCTACAGTTGTATGGGGGAGGTATGTGAAGTTCGCAGTAGACTCCCCTGACACTAGCTTACTGGTAGTAATAGTACTACTGAGATGGCTTACTTTATGGGGAGGCTCTCTTGTGCATCTAGGGATTGATGATCCCCAAGATCACTGCGGCATTGAATGCACGCTTGGAGGCTTTCGAAGAGGACGTGGTCAGTAAGACTTGTGTCGCCACGTCTGAGGATGGATCAAGATGGACCCCGACCAGGCCCCCAGCGGTAGTGTATTCATAACCATTCAAACCAGGTATTATTTAACACTAGGTTCTGCATTCATCCAAATGTGTTGATCTGTGGTCATTCATGAACGAATCCCTTTCCACTGCAGTCAGCACCGTGCCTATCTCAACTGGAGTTACCATACCAATATTCATGAACTATGTACTACACATACCTCTTTGTTGCTTCCTTCCTCTTTTCACCTCAATCCATTCAGCTGGAACGATGCGTGGTAAAATACGCTGACTGCTGTGCAACCTCTCCTGCCGGTGATGAAATTGGAGTGGTATTCCCTATCAGTATCAAGGCTAGCAGAGCGTTTAATAGGATAGTAATGAAAATGCTAGCACACCAGTGTTACTATGCGGTCTGTTTGATCAGGTTCGCACGAGGAAGGATGAACGAGAGCTCCCTCCAGCCTTCAGACAAGCACTCTTCAAGAGTCTTGAGAAACAGGCTCGGAAGAATAAGTTCTGGAAGAGGAATAACAAGAAGAATGTACCTAGGATGTAAGCAGCGTTATCATGCTTTGCAGGATGGTGGGAATAGTCACATTATAGGTACAATGATGCAGCGGCAGTAGCCAACAGCCAATTGCAGGTCCCTCGTGGTGTTTCTCAAGAGTATACAGACTCTGAGGATGAACAAGTACATGACGATCCAGTCCTTAGTCTACTCATAGAGCCTGTCTTTAGGTATCATCCTCATCCGAGGCTGAGGTTGTGATGGCCGAATCTCCTAATCTTGAGTTCAATCTGTGCACTGATTTCGTAAGAGCTACTCTAGAGGTATTCAAGACTGATGTACTAGAGCCCATGTAGGTACTGGTGGACACTCCAGTAGTGAAGCAATTCCTCGATGATCCTGACCTCCAACTACCTGCACAGATGGTAAGGAGTCATGATTATCAATGGCCCTAGGGGTAAGCATTGCTATCTAGGTACGTTTACAGGATATTGCTAAGTCATATGATGAGATTTCGGTCATGCGTGGTGCTATACACGGCGCTATTGGTGATGAAGAAAAGAGGATAAGGAAGGTGTTGAAGACACAGAATAAATACAGTACCATTCCTTCTAACCGCTTTACGCTCTATTGGTCGTTGTAGGTACCAATGAGTATGATATCAAGCTTAAGGCATGTGAGAGGGACAACAAGGAGATGCACGATAAGTCCGACGAGGTAAGAAGAGGACGTATCATCAGCATGATGACTCTACTGCTTTCAGGTCGTTAATGAGACAATAGAATACCTCGAGGGTGTTGGGCATAATCTATCATGCGTGATGGCAGCTAGAATGGTATACGTCGATCTCAATGAGGATATATTCCGCCGTTTGTATTGCACTATGACCGAGAATGGAGTACCTGTAAATCTTGCTGGTGTTATCGATGGTGTCTGTAGCCAGGAGGGTATATCATCCTTCCTTTCCAGAGTAAGTTACCATCCCTACTCACCGTATCGATGGTATCAATAAGGTACCCGATTTGTGCGACTGGGACCTGTTGGTCAGAGAAGAGTTCCTTCAGAACTTTATCTATGCATGGACGTGAGGCTATTTCCTATCTCCAACGATAGTTTCGGAATATTCATGAATCAATGCTGCTTAGATACACAGTTCTGGACTTGGCGAAGAGAGGTCGCAAGTTCGATTCCCAGACCATGCATTCTACTCTTACTAATGATGCTGATGCTCTCCCTGGCCTCGCTGAGTACCCACTCCCATACCGAATAGTGTTGTTTTCATATACCATGTCAGATTCGTTGGACTGGATTCCTTCGATGAGGAATCCAATGCACACAAGATAGTAAGGGAGGCCCAGAGTCTACCGGTCATTGTGACGGGCAGTGAGGCCATGCAAGACTTTGACAAACTGGCGATCAAGGCACTCCGGGAGCCTGGTAATAGTAGCAGCGGTGATAAGCTAGCTCTATAATGAGGCGTGGCCTACCACCACTCACTACTAGCAATGGATATTCATGCTCTCAGGTGAATCGGAGATTGCCCCTAATAAAGATGCACGGGGTGGAGGTGCTGGAGTGTATGATGCTGCTCCTAGAACAGGTAATGATAGAGAGGTGGTGGTAGTGGTCATGGGCAGTTGATGTTGTCTTAGTTCCTAACGCTGGACCAGCCAATCCAGCTGCAGCCGCGACTGGTGTTGCTCCATCGTCTGGTAAGAAAGGAAGAGTTCATGAAGGAAAGAAGAAGTTCTCGAGATTACTTCGTAGTTCCACCAAGTAAGTTGTCGATTGTTCTCGATCATCGTTTATGGAACTATCTATACTATCCACAATAATATCCCAGCTTATGATCACTATCATGATGATGATGCCGCCACTGCTGCAATTTCAGCAAACGACCTCATACTTGACGATGATGCTGTTGGCGATCCTTTATGGGACGTAGTATACGTATCATCATCATAGCTCAGTATCGTCCAGAGGAGTAAGTTGCATCCCGTTACAACCCTTCTAGCCTTAGTCTATTTTCATGCCACAGCGTCGCAGGTCATCGACATACTAATCAACTATGAATCTATTTTCAGGTTAATGATGTAGTAGTGGTAGTAGCGCTCTGACCACTTGGGACAACAGGTTGCAAGTATCATTATCCAAGTGAATCTAGTCTATCATCTACTTTCCGATCGTTGCATCATTGCTATAACCTTACCAATATTACAACTATCATCAATGCTACTAGCAACAATACTTAGTGTAGTTATGGAGGACAGTTCTACAAGGAGTACGTTGATCCAGTGTTGCATCTCTCATTATGGTTGTGTGGTGTGGTAGTGTATAAATTACTCATCCTGGCTGGTGTATAGACTCTCTCCCTACAGCTCATTACCGAAGCTATGTCCTCAAAGCTGGCTCAAGTATCTGCTGAGGCCACGGTAAGAGGATGGTAGTAGGACTGTAGTAGTCATTTGTGCTCCTATAGGCTGCCGAGGAAGCATCTGCTCCCGTTAGGAGGCTGGAATGGATGTACGACCCTGGCGTTGGTGTGGTAAGTTATTGGATGATGCCTTTACTCGATTCTGTCAATGCTTCAATGTCACTATTCAGACAAAAACTGATCTGGAGTTGATGAATGAAGCCGTTGATACCTCTGGTGGACAGAATGATGATGTGAAGAAAATGCAAGCTGGCGAAGTTAGTGGTAATAACACATCAACATCTTCGCAATCCTCATCATCATCAACGCCGGATTGTATTATCTGCTGGTGTCTATGTAGGATCAATATTCTTGAACGACATCACCCATCCCAACTCTGATACTATGCGTAGGCTTAATGAGGTAATACAACAGCTGAAGGGCTTACTAACCAATGTAGTGGTATTCAGGATCCTCTGTTCCAAATCAAGAAGAAGGAGATGGAGGCTATGGAGCAGCAGATGAACAATCCCCTCGTACAGATGAGGTTGAGGCAGATGGAGGAGCTTAAGGCCATGAAAAAGCGGGTATAAGGATCTTATCAGTGAGCAGTAATTCGATGCTCTACTGTGATAGATGAAAAAGGAGCATGTTAAGGAGGAGAAGAGGAGGGAGAAGGCCGAGAAAAAGCGGATTAAACGAGAAGAGCATAGAACCAAGTCCGAGCCGAGGTCCGATACAGATGATCGATTAGAGTCTAAGGGGAGGTACGGCTGTTATCACTCATACCATTTCCCACGATCCCTCTTATAGGTCTCATGATCATCACCACCGACATGCTCCTCGGTACGAGAGGAGTAGATCACGTAGTAGAGATCGGCGGCATGCGCGGAGTCCACCCGTCCACCAACATCGGCGGAGGCACGATAGGTAGGGCTCTATTTATATCCGAAGGCTGTCCGCCGTTACGTGATGACTACAGAACCTACGACAGACGATCGCCTCTCTCACGCCGGCGCTCATACGACAGTAGAGAGCGTCGGGAACGGGAAAGCATGCCAACGCGGACGTAAGCATCTATGGGTTTGCGGGGATACTCTCATCGTATTCCTGGATCTCCAAACTAAGGTTGGGTTTGCCATAAGAGTGGTTTCCCCCAGATGTGAGCGGCCCACGCCTGACACAAGCAAGCCCCAAGATGATGCTGAGCTTCGCAGATCACTTGGTCTCGGAGAGATGAGTGATAGGCGGAAGATACATCTAGAGAAGGAAGAGTAGGTTTGCATCACGAACACTTCTCTGTTGATTTATGACAATCAAGCTGCATTGGTGAGATCACTTCATCCATCAGGCGAAACCGTCTCCGCCACGAGGCCGCCTTGAAGCGCCAGAGGGATGGTGAGGGCAGCCAGAGTTCTAAGGAGGGCATGTCCGCTGAGGAGATGCTGGAGGCTGGCAAGTGAGTTATCTGCTATTGATATGCGATGACCACTGATCAATCGTCAGGGCACGGTGGTCTGATTTTGAGAAACAAGTGAGTCGCGAAGAGGAGTTAGAGAGGGAAGTAGCTGCAGCAGAAGAGAAGGCGCAAGGACACAACAAGGTGGGCATGGAGAGTACCCGCTGATTCATTAACTTCTTTCTTTAGTATGCTGCGGAGATGGGCAAACGTATGCACTTCAGTGATGAGTTGACTCTTGAGGCAAGATTAAAGAACCAAAGAGCGCGGCGGATGAAGACTAGTGACCTCAAGGATACACTTGAGGATTGATAGTTACAGCAACGGTGTTGTTGATGTTGTGTTTACCCAGGGAGAGAAGTTTTCATTGGGTCGTTTGATAGACTGCTCCGTTGTGGCTACGATCTCAACATATCAACGCTAGCATTGGGACAGAACATGCCCGTATCATACATTACACCACTATGTTGAGTAAAACGACTCATATCACGAAAGCAATCAATCCAGAAATGACACCCGTGACGGTAGAACTTGCTGCTGACGTTGGTACTGGTGCGAAGCCAACTGCGGAATTGTCGTAGTCAGATAGGACATGCATGAGCTATTCACCAAGTAGTACAGCAGCACAATGATACATGCTGAAGACGTTAGTGAGCGGTATGAAAATCAAACCACTCCCACTAGCAGAAGCAAGATTCGTGGACTTTAGGAGAGTGGATATGTGCTTGGACCCAAGACTACTTCGAGGCTAAGCTGACGATAAAGCGGTCAGCGTGCACAAACAGAGCTCAGTGGGGTGCATTAAGACAATTGGAAGGGTCAAACAGTAACGCAAGCTATGGGGGGAGGATACGCCAATCTAAGGGCGGCGGCCTAGGGTAGAAGGTGGCAACGCCCCCCCCCCCTCGGCATTCCACTGGGAACCCAATACCGAGGCAGTTGCTGAAAGTCCACTATAACTGTTACGATAGTACTAGGGTTGCATAAGTTGGGATGAAGGTGGAACTCGGTTAGACCATGACTGAGAACGTGACAATTGCATGAGACTCCGTAACTGAACACCGATGAGGCTAGAGAATAGAGGGTTAACACTTCTTCGTTCTTACTTGTACTGCTGATACGACTGCGACTAGCAGGGACGTAGCGACAGCCCAACGAGGCATCCACTTACGACTAATCGCCACCTGATTAAGCGTATCTCATATGCCGTATGGAGTTATTGAACAATTATCAACTTACCACAGCAGCAATGAGCTGGAGAGTGGTGATGATTGAACTGATACGTTGAGCCACGCTCGACCACTTTCTCGACCTTTCTGTAGTATACCAATGAGCAACAGTTCCCTCTTCCTCAGCAGCGGCATGATTATACCACCACATGGCAGTCAATAAGATTATAATGGCCAATGATAGGCCGAGTAGTGTGCCTGGTCAACAACAGGTCACAGGCTTACAGCAGCATGTAAGTATTCACCTCCCCACAGCCCGGCACCACGTTCTGTGGTGTCTATTATGAGTATCCCGACGGCCGCGTTACATAACGTCGTAGTAAAGATAATCGATAATGATGAACACGTTGATGAGCAGTTACTCCTGCTCGTACCGACCTCCTCCCTGAAAGCATTCGCTCAACTCCTCCAACGTCCATGTGTCAGACTCACGCGGAGCAGTCATCATCGGAGAGCCTGTCGCTGTAGGAGCATATTCCTTCGTACTGATGGTTACCACTCGGGGCAGCAT
This sequence comes from Perkinsus marinus ATCC 50983, assembly GCF_000006405.1. Classification (NCBI taxonomy): domain Eukaryota; phylum Perkinsozoa; order Perkinsida; family Perkinsidae; genus Perkinsus; species Perkinsus marinus. The sequence continues at coordinate 151,318 of NW_003205702.1, read as the reverse complement.
GCCTTTGAGTTGATGGACGAGGATCGATTACTATATCCGTCATGACCAAAAAATGCCCGGCTTTCCCCACACTGCAGAGACCGTTACCAGTTAGAGTCACCGATTAGTCAGACTTCTAAGAACACCCATCTATTGGGCTTAAACATCATACATGGCAAGAATCAAAACCATGAAATCGACAATTGATGGCGAGTTCATCATTTTAGCCCTTCGCCAATTTACCAAGCGCAAAAAACGAATCTTCCTGGTGAGATTAGATATCAGTCCGAGTTGGATCCTCCCCGAGGGAGTCTCCAATTCCCCTCTCCTCCAACAATACAAGGGAGACCGTCCTTGTCTGGACTTCGCGCTGGCTTCAGTGGGGTTCTCGAACACCCTTTGATCAAATCCTATCCTACTACTAGCACCAGCCCCTTATCCTACCGCAAACCCGACTCGGCAACAGATATGCTAAGCCACCCCAGACTCGGCAACGGAGACGCCAAGAGCCGCGGGTGAGTAAACACAGAGGCAGAGTACTACCATTGCTTCCTACTTCATCAAAACACCACTCAGAGACCATGGAGACCCAGGCTATATGAACACACTCGATAGATAAGACGAGTAGTAGAGAATACAGCGATAAGTATCTACCCTCGGCAGGCTAGAAGCCTATTACATGTAGGTCATACTGCTGCTCAATAAAACTACACCTGCTGGGTGATCATTTAGGCTTCTTGTATTATTCAAGTATTACGCTTCATGACATGTATCTTCATCTTATGCCTGAGATGAACGTGCCCCGAGATTGAGCTAGATATCCATCTTACCGTATGGTCATAGTACTAGGATGTTTGCACATATAATATTCCCCATCAACTTGGAAGTAGGCACGTATACTATCATTGAGAGCCTTGAACTGGAGCACTACTGGTCCACCTCCCTAACACAAACAGTCTTAGGTCCATGTTAATGACCAAAGCGGCACTACTACTACTACTACCTGATATAAGCGATGACCATTACCAGCGAATGGTGATATACGTAGCTGTTCAGCCGAGAGGCCGAATAGGGTATCATAAGACAACATCTCGAATTTACCATCACCAGGGTCCTGACTACGGTTACTGTATATGATGTCCTCATGCCTATCACCTGTAACTTATCGAGTAGGCCTGACTGTGTATCATTACGGATCCCGATCTTCCTAGACTTCGACCATATATCACAGCCTCCCATTATAGATGGTATGTTCAGCATTATGATGCTTACTGGGTTACCTAAACTCCATGGTAGACCCATGGGCGCGTACTCCACACATTACCAATTAGGTGGCTCCTTTCCCCAACTGCATTAGTGGTAAATATGTTTCTATCTTCTCCTGAAGGCTGGTCTACTATGCTAGGGCAGGTTGCAGAGCTTATCAGATCGGGTATGGGGGGAGTACGAGTGAATGTGAGCTTCTTAGTACCTTCTACTACGTATCTACATAGAACCATCATAAATGTATGACGATATGAGAACATGAACCTACACGGCTTTGTTGAGAAGTTTACTCTTAGTCCGATGCTTATCAAATCCAAGACCTATCCTGGATTCAACTCCAATACTGAAGTAGTTACAGATGGGTTTTACTACATCTCTGAGTATCTACAACAACAACACCACCGTAAAAGAGACCAATAGCACTCGTTCGAATATTACCTCTCCGTTACTACCCTTTAAAGGCGTCTTCACAGAGTTATGAATGTGCTGAATAGACCCGTTGTTGGTGCATTTAATCTCTACCTAAGCAACGTGTTGATCATCTGTTATGGAGAGTGTTATGACCTCCCATATATCGTATGGTACTATGCTGGCATTGAGCCATTGAGTAAGCATACCCTTGAAGTTAACTAGACGTTTGCCTAGGAGGACTCTAGGAGCGCTTGCACCCCATCCTAGAACTCTAGAAAAGTCATTGGCAGTACCTAGAGTCATAATACTCTACTCTAGTCTGTTGCCCTATCACCTACCGAATGGTATAACTCCAATAGCAATGGAGTCTATATCGACCTTGTGCTTGATGGCCTGATAATATAAACAGTATTGTGCGAGTATTGTGGCAGTACCAACCTCATCGAGGAACCACATAATGCTTCCGTCTCCTCCCGCAACGAGGACTCTTATTGGGTGTGAGGAGCCATTATCTCCAGTATTAGCAGCAGCATGGTCGGCTAGGTTGGCAAAGGAAGGCTTACTCCCTGATACGCCATCACTGATATCATATATATACACCTAACAGAAGTACACAGTAAACAGCTGGTGTAGGAGGCTCACATCACCTCGCAATGATTTTCACGGAACTTCATACGTTGAAGGCCCAATGTAAGATACTCTGATGCCCTATTGCCGCCACTAGTTGGGTTGACGAATATATATACTATTGGACTTTCCCTTGCATCCTCGACACGATCGTGGTCGGATGATGATGGCTCCATTATTGGAGATGTATTGGGCGTAGAGACCATGCAGAAACAGTTGACGATAGGATGGCAATGTGCGCAGTGTTACACCCCGGTTCGACCCCGGCATGTGATATTTATTCCGTGCAATTTCCTAGTAACTGAAAGCCGGTGTATAAGTCGTGGCATGGGGGGGGTTACTGGACAACGTTGGCCATATCGAAACTGGGGCCGGTATGCCATCACTCATACATCCACTCTACGAGTGTGATCACCGATGATGGCTCGATGACGGCGTTAGTCCCCCTTCCTTCATTAAGTGCTATCGCCTTCGTAGCGCCAAGTGAAGTTCAACTTATGGAGCAGTTCGATCGTGCCCGGTCTCTCTTCAACGTTATCCTATTCACTTTCCTGCTGTTATTCTCTCTACGGTGACCAACCACTACTTATTCAACCTGCTCTTCACCGACCACGAGTCGATGCAATAGCATACTGTATAGAGTATAGCTGAACTTCACTCTACTCTACTTTATAACCCACATTGTTAAACAAAGTTATTCCTTTCTCATTTTTTTGAGGGATCTGGCGTTGAGCCTCTCGCAATCACTGGAGTCAGCATTGTACGCTCAAGGGCGATAGCTCCCCTAGGCCCGTAATGCCCGGCAACAGATTCACAGTGTGAATCTGCATGCGTGTGAATCTCACACGCATACCAATACCCTCAGCAACCCCTCTATGTATCGGAACGATGATAATGATATCCAGGCCGACACAAGCGGCGGCGTACTACTATTCATGTCTGTCCTGCTAGTATCATGGTATCAATGATCATCATCAGTTGTTTTTTCAAGTCGGTTGTCCTAATGACTTGGCGGACAAGCAGCAGGCCGAGATCATCAGCAACAGCATCAGCAACAGCATCAGAGCCATCGAAAGAGGGTGAGCTCTATGATGTTGCTGAGCATACCGCCGATACCACACCACACCCATCATTACAGCTTCTCCACAACTTGATGTCGATAGTCATGATAGGGATACGAACAACAGCAGCAGTGATAGTTGCAGCATCTCCTCGATGGGTATAGAACCATTCGAACTCGGGATCGCCGATGACACGAGAAAGCCTATGGACGTCCATCACGGCTGCTCAACCATAGTGCTGTTGCCGGATGCTTACTCTAGTGTTATCATGGATTGTGATAATATCAACGATAATGGTGAGTGTGGTGGTGATGGAGGATCGCCTGATATTGATACTGTGGAGGAGGGACAAGACAGGGGACGAGGGGTTGTTGGGGATGACATGATAAAAAATGATGATGAGGATGGTGGAGTGTTATGGAGTTTGAAGCACAACCTCATGAATAAGTATTAGTCGGGGGCATCCTTCTAAGCGTGTTGATGGTCATGCACACTACTTCATTCAGAGGATTATCATGGTCTGATCGTTTGCTCCATACAACCGAAGCGGCATTGGATGTAACAGAGAGGGCAGTGGGGTTCATCTTGTCCGATGATAAACCTAGTGCTATTGCAACGTCAAGCACTGTAGAGGTGGAAGAGGGAAACGATGAAGTATCAGGGAAGCAGACTCTACCAGGAAGAGAAGGGTAGTGCTGAATCACTGCCATCACATTATGGGTTATACTGACTCTGTAATTTAGAGAAGTTGTAGAGAAGGAAGAAGAGGAGTATTCGCTATCAGAACCGGCACTAAGTGTCGAGGAGCTTACTTCCAGTGACGAGGATGGTCGGCCTAGGTAATGGGTAACTCCTGATGATACTACTACTACTACTATCATTTGACTATCCTTGCAGGTTTATGAGTGTATCATCGAGCGTACTATCATCACCAGCATTATCCTCTACCGCCTGTGTGATGATACCCTCTCTATCGGGGCCACCACCAACCCTCCTGCCTGGCCAGAAAGTAGTATTGTATATGTTGTAGTAGCGAGGAGGTAGTATTATTCAGATGCACGAGGAAAATGACGAGTGTGTTCTGGAGGAAGCATTGCGGAGTATGAAACGCATACGTCTCGGTACTGACAGCAACAATGCGAAGGATAGACAGCATGATGATGATGATGATTTGGCGGCCTTCATGGCGCGCCAACAGCTACTGCAGGTCATAACTACCACAGCCTAGCATCAGGGTTTGATTATGATGATGTTGATTGGTATTTCAGGACGAGGCAGATGCTATGAGTACGATATCTACGGCATCTTCGATGAAGCGAGGACGATCATCAGTTCCTATATCGGGTTACTCTCATGCTCATCATCATGTGTCCAATAATCATCTCTGTCGTAGACAACGATGGATAAGGGTTCGTGATAGAGTACAACAGGTGTCATCGAGTATATATTATGCTAGTTGGTCCCAAGTCAAACAAGGCTCATTGAGAGCTACTGGCTGTGTAGCTGGTATGGCAGCACAAAAGGTCCGCTCAATGGTGGTTAGGGGAGTACCGGTACCATCATCATCATTACTGTCATCTGCCTCTCCTGCGGATAACAGCATATTGCCACTTGCCACAGGAGAAGAAAGAGGAGGAGTACTAGCATTACAGTGTGGTGACAATGTACAGTACACTGAACAATACTGTTCGTAATGGTGACGACAGCGAGAACTCATAAGCATAGCGTATTGCGCCCTATCGGCTTCCCGGCTATTGCCTCCCATAGCCTCTTATCACCATCGAGTCTATTGTTGAGAGTACTATTGATAGATTTGTTACAACGCTCCAGACGGCGCGTTACTGCTAATAAAGTGTGTGTGCTACCGCAGTGTATAAGCAGCTATCCTCATCTGCTGGAGTAGTACTACTGTAGAATTACTACAGTAATTTGCTGAACCGTAAACCTATTGCGTACGGTTGAGTACTTTTCTCTCGTCTACTGCCCTCAATGTGGGCGTGGCATGATAACTGAGTGGTTATCAGCCCTTATTTAAATGATAATTATCATCATCATTATCCTCATCGTCGATGTCGTGGTTGTCGTCGTTGTCATGACGAAGCGGAGATCTCGTTTATGATGATCATCAACCTTCTCATCCTTCTCTATTTCAATTACATCATCTATAATTCGACCAAGATTTGTTTTTAGTCCCACTCTCTGTTCACTGCTGCTTCTCCACCAAAGGCAGGCGAAGACTGTTCGCCCAGAAGTGTGTTAGACAAGTTCGCATTCCGAGTACTGTGAGTATGCCTATGACTGTGGTATCACAGGTGATGCATGCCAGTTGGTCGGCGTGGACTTGATAGCTGGCAAGGTGTGCTGAAATCATGCTTCAACTGTCCTCATCTCACTACTCTAGGTAGACGAGCCATCAGCGGTGCTAGCTGCAGTCGTTGTATGTCTCAAGACTGTTATTCAATATCATGATGACTTCTTCGATAGTGCTATTTAGTCTCGTTTTACTTGTATTGTTATCGCATTGTGAATGTACACGTACCATTGGAACTAACATTGAGACTCAGTGCGGAAGCGGTGTGTTGTGTGATATTTAGTTCTCCTCATATTGGTGGGGAAGCGCTTAGCAGTGCACAACGGTAACAAATTCACACACACAACATTACGAATGGATCAAGGAAGCTGCCAAGGTTAGCTTCTTTGGGACAAGCTAGCTCTCAAAGCAGACGGCGAGTGTGAGGTCTTCATTGCGGGAGCCACTGGAGTCTTCGCGCTCAGTAGGCTCGCCTCTCGGGCTGACGCGGTGGTCGACCACTGGTTGAGCGCTGAACTAGTTTGCTGAGGAAATAGTTTACATGGGGACGACTCTCCCACAGGCTCATCAAAGTCGATAATACCTACTCAATGAGCACTCACCTAGAGATGAGTAGTACTCACCTGCTGCAGCTCATTAGAGCCTCTTCTCTCATCACTAACGAGAAGACCATTACATTGACTTCTCATGTCACTACGGGAGCACCTGTCTCTGGACGCAACAATCGACTATGTTGTAGCTGGGCGAAGGCCCTCCAACATTATCAAGGAAATTTCTGTCTTCTTCAGCTACAAGCATCGAGTTGGATATCATCCTCATGCTACGGTGCTGTAGCTTCCCCGCGTTATCCAAACTTCTATTTGCTGGTGGTTACTCTCACAAACATCACGATTGGGTGAATGCGATTCCGCATATGGACGGGGACGGATTCAATTCATTCAGTAAGTGCTCGATCCGAGGAGTTAAGACATGCGATATGTGAGTCCCTAATGGCCAACGACATATGCTTTTCCCCATTAAGCCATACTTTGGCGGTTATAGCACGACTCCGAGATTACAGGACTTTAACTGTGCTTCACAGAACTGTACTGTTACATGCAGGGTGAACACTCTATGATCTGCCGCACAGTAGTCTTCTGTTACCTACTATGGCTACCATGATGGCAATACCATCGATAACTTTCCACGGTTGGTTCCGAGTCGGAGTGTGGCAATGATGCTGTTCCGGGATATTCAACAACAGTGTGGTGTTAACCGCTTACCCGGTTGAGAGTGAATTCTCACGCTGTGCTAGCCCATCATGGGTCCTCGCGGATCTTGAATAAGCAGGAAACGATTCTGAATAAACCGGTAACGAGCCCGAACTCGAAAATATGAGTATCTCTCCATCATTGCACTCATTGCCCATAGAGTTGCACTCTTCCAAGTGGTTCTGTCTTTCTCGGGATCACTTGCCCATTCGGGTTCTCAGATCCGAACTACTACTTCTCAGGCCGATGAATGTCTACAATTCTCGCTTGTTTAGAAACCAAGTTCGGTCTCTACCACGAAAAATATACTGATGATTAATCAGCACAGATGTTCATCCGTCCTGATAAACCTCTGTCCTGGTGATGCGCTCCCGTCCTCCTCATGATTGAATACACTCGGGAACTCCGACGTCTTGATCCAGACTCCTTGATGGAAGCATATTCTATCGGAGATGGACGTAGCCAACGAATCTTCGACATCAATATCTCCAAGAAATCATGTGAACCGACCACTGGAAAACTCAAGTCTTGCAATTGTGAAAAGAAAATCGGACTAAGCGAATGGTAACTATGACGATGGCAATAGGAAGAAAACCCAAGAAGAAGCAAATAGCTTAGAAAGCATCAAGGCAGTGCATTGATAACGACGAGTATAGAATCCACCTTAGTGTCCATATACACTTTCTACAACACTGAAAGTATTCGAAGTTTACGTCGCTTGTATTATACCAATGGTATATCGTCCAACAGCTCTGCCTGGAAGACAGCAAGTGTGTGGGTCAAGATAATCGCCGAGCATGCTGGCTTTCGCGATGCTGAGTTTCGCATAACGCGGAACCTAAACACGACGAGCATGATGGTGAGCAAGCGACAAATTTCAAGTCCTACAGACTAATACGGTCATTCAAAGATCTTGCAAAGGCACGTGCAGCGAGTCGACCAAGATGAGTTTCACATCTCGACAGGCGAAGGGCCTTAATTCAACAGTGGAGAAACTGTCAACGTCCACTTGTTGATGACAATGAATTGCTTTTAAGATCGCTTGGAAGTATATGTCATGCAGGATGAGGTCCTCTTCCCCCCCCCCCCCCCCCTCGCGCTCCATTCACTAAGTCAACGACCACGACTACAGCGTTCCAATAGCCACAGATACCCCAGCGGTAGGTAGGTGAGGATTGACAGGACCTGCGAAAATAATATGATAATGAGCTTATGATGACGATGATAAGTACCACTAAAACGAGAGCCGATATGAAGTTCGAGATCTGAGATGTACCATAGTGGGATGATACCCAAGTATCGATCCCCAGCTGTATGACGAATCCAACACTACGGAGGCCTTTAAAGTGAGCGGATACTATAAGATAGTACCTAGTTGATGGGAATAAGGGACTGTAGTACAGTCCTACTACCTACGGTGTTGGTTGGTATATCCGCTGAATGGTAGATATTAAGTGAGCCTTGTAGGGAACTAATCCCAGGGCAAAGATGATGATGCCGAAAGCAACAATGATATAGTCGTATGCCTCAACAGTATTCACTTGAACCCAATCATTTAGATCCCCAGTTGCCTGTCCAAGAGACAGATCCAAGTGAAGGAGAAGGGAAGCTTACCATTTGAAAGTTAACGCCGACAATGGACTTGATAATACTGTCAGTTGCTGTCATAACCGTAAGAGATAATGCTGCACAGAAAGCTATCCCCACGGCTATGGCAATGACACCTAGAAGGAGTATCTGCAATTAGGAATAAATGAGGCAACGCTTGAAGTATGTGAGCATCTGTGGCAGTGGTAGTAGAAGACTCTTGCTTACCGTCCTCAGCGTGCAGAAGCCTCGAAAGACGAGGTAACCATACACGAATGCTATACAACCGTCCACCAGTAGAGCGAATCCTGTTACTAAAGCGGTATCTCTTGGCCCTATCCTAGGAGTAGCTATGTACATGATAAAGTTTACATATCCGTATGACTCTATCTAACAGGAAGGGGGGCTCTTCGAGGGCCGAATGGGAGAGGAGGAAAACTCACCATCCCACAGAGGATAAGCAGTAGAGCATAGGGGGTAAATTGACGATGGGTGATCGGGAAGATGAGGGTCTTCCATGGTGAAACACATGGCTCTGGAGTACCTAAACCAACCTAGTAATACTAGTAGTAGTATGAGAGATCAAGCAGTGTATAACCTGGTATGACGTCACTACGGGGACTAGGAGGTATTCCTAGAAATGAGAACGCTCCTATGAGGCTTAACATACCGAGAGCCCAAAATGAGAGACCTTTGTATCTGAGTAGTATCGTCCAATACGTGTTACTAGTAGTGAGTAATCACTCTCCTAGACCGATACTGGGGGGTAGTTGTAATAGTAGAATGCCCAGGAGCAGACATAATACACCAGCACCAGCGTAGTAGAAGCCAAAATAGATACCATAAAATCTAGGGAGCAACTCGCAATACTGATGATGTTAGTGTTGTCATCATCATTACTTCGCTAAACTCCGACCTAGAGCGCTCTCACCCCCTCTGGCTGTCATCTTCCGACTCATCGTCGACATACTCGGGAGTCTACGATGATCCAGAAGGTCACTTTCAATAGTTGGATCATGTAGCCGGAAGTATCTATATAACAATGGTGATGAGATTTATGGTATTCGTGGGCGTACGCTGCTCGGCCGACCAGGTGTACCGCTCCAGCAACTGAGAATGGATAGATGAGAGCATCCGCCGCGAATGCTATGAAATTGAAAATCTGATCTCCAACTGATTCATGGGCGGAACCGGGGTTTTCGGCCATGTAATACCTACATCATTGACGAGACCTATGAACAGGAGGAGACGTGTTATCCCTACACATAGATGACCGGCCCACACCCTCCAATGAAGAGTAGATATTGAGCGTGCGTGTGAGTTTCAAACCATCTGTATAACATTGGGATGAAACAGAACATTGCCGACTCCACTCCATACCTAGGAGGAGTTAATAATAACCACTATAGTGCAGGGAGGGTGCTAACTGCTGCAAAAGAAGAAGAAGAGGAGGAGATGTCTACAATGTTCTTCATCATCACTACGGGCAACGTGCATTATTAAGCGACATCCGACAATTCGATAGTAGATACAATGATGATGAGGTTATTGAATCCTCATGGAGGAGGAGAGTGGATCATAGGTCCTAGTGTTTGATAATCATCATACTTACACAACGAACTGTCCATTGTAGGAGAACCTGCCCGTGAACGCCGTTTCGATAAGCTGTGCACAACGTAGGCCTGCTTCTACGAAAAGCTTGGCCACACCGAGTGACAACCTGATAATACATCACGACATCAACAAGTCGTAGTAAGATCTGAATAGGCACAACTTGGCAGTATCGAAAAGCAACATCCACTCTCATTGTACACGCTCTCTGTAGACGACCCATCCATCGACTCTCTTGCATAGGTTCAATACTACGTGACGCAATGGCGGTAGTTCATCCAAAACACGCGTGTGCACCATCAAGCCGGGTGAGGTGAAAGCCTATGTAGGCTTGGAATGCTTAGACCTTCAGACCACTACACCATTTGAGGATTGACTTAGTAAAACCCCAGACCGAATTAGTGTAACCCCAGACACACCTAACGAAGCCCAGACAATTTTAGTAAGAGCCCAGACCAATTTGATAGAAATCTCAGTGGGAGTTCCCTCACATAGGGAGCCGAGATGAGGCATCGAGATTTATATAATGCTGCGCGTCATCAGTGGCGCACATCTTAGGTGATGGTTTGAGAAATGTTGAATACCATGGAAGCTGATGGGTGGCATCTCGCGGATAATGCGAGATCGAGGATAGTGCATCGGCGCCTTCTAGCCTGGAGGCCGCTTTCGAGTGCAGAGGTGGATAACTGCCACCTTGAAGCGCACCAGCGTTCAGGTACACGGCTACTACGACTTCCGCCCTATCCTTCAGCTTCGAAATAGGTGGTGAAGAGAGAGAACGCCGTAAAGTAAATGTAGCGCTTCAGTAAACAACGGGATGGTGGGAGAGGCCAGAGGACAGAGTATCGTCTACAGTGCACGCAAAAGAGTCCGTTTCGTGTCACCGGCGTACCTTTTCCACTTGGGGGTCCAATGGAAGAGAGATATACTGAATCGGTCTGCGTTTCTGCTTAGTTAGTCTGAGCCTGTTTAAATTGATCTGAGCTTTTACTAATTTAGTCTGGGCTTTACTGAATTGGTCTGAGAATTTACTAAAATGGTTTTCAAATGGTCAAGTAACTGAGCACTAAAGATCGTCGGTAGACCTCTAATATTTGCCACCTCGCTCGATGCATCTGTCAACCCCACTTACACTAGCTTTGTCCAATACGACCCATCTCTATACTCCCCAATAGCGCCCGATGATAATCGTGATTCACGACTGACACGACCAGAGAACTTACCATCAGATTCGCGACGATGATAATGATGACGCCGAGCTGAATACACAAGAACACTAGGAAGTATCCCCATCACTCGTCCCTACTTGTGGAAGGAAGATCCGTCCGGTGGCTCTCCCCTCGCCAAACTGCACTATAATCCGGAGTATCACGCGTGATGACCTGTGACGAGAAGGGTGCGCAAGCCGAAGTTCCAACCAAGTGCTCCGTAGGAGCGACAGGCGATGCCTCCGTGAGGCGATGGCGGGGTTGCATGAGATGAGATACACTGCGAAAGACCTCTCAGTGGAATACCACACCAGCCTCTTATAATACGAACAACACGACTCTTCCCAGCTATCGATACAGGCCGACCAAGGCGGATGAGAAAACGTACGCACACAGTGATGATGATGTTAATACGCCATCTTGAACCAATGGGCGTAGCGCTCATAGGTCCCTACTAGGCTCGCCTAAACGTAACAATCGCCCCACTAAAGTCCTCGGGCTTGATGTGGTAGAAGAAGAGAACGTGCTCCTGAAAGCTCGGATGTGTTGAACGGAATCCTACTTATCCGCTGGGTTGGGGTAGATAGCACCACTACAATGAAAGGCCTTACATATTAACAGTGAGCAGCATGAACTCTGATGAATTAGCCAGTTACCGTGGCCACCTATCACTAACAATAGTTGGGAAGATGGCTGCTATCGAACTGGTCTGTGTTAACAAGGAGCTTCATAAGAACTTTAGAGGATGTTACGGTGATTAGCATGTTAGCAAAGGCGCCCCCTAGGACCATGCGGCCCTGATCGAGCTAGTGCTGAGAACAGGAGCCATACCAAACAGCTACAGAGAGAAAGCTCAAACTTATTATCAATGACCAACACACGAAGATCGTCGTGGGAAAACCACATGAAATATGGAGCGGCGGCGAGCACTGGATGCGGTCGCCCTTCTCATGCTGACATCCCGCGGGCACCTCCGAGTGGAGGTGGGTGGGTGGGCCGAGAGAACTTGACTCTCCTATCAGCTTGCCACACTTACTACAGGGCCCCACACCTTGACGATGCCACATGACTTCTGAGTAAGAGGATAGTGAGGGAGTATACCCACTGGTGCGGAGACAACATGAGCAGTGACTATACCTATGTGATAGGTATAGTCACCTGCCAGGTCTGCCCTTGGCAGGGACCACCCTCCTCCTCTATGAAAATGGTATCACCCAGACATACCTACTGAGCCTAGTTAGGGACTCTACATGGTGTATAATGCGCTACGTACTAGCCTCGTCTGCTAGAACAGCATAAACAGAAGACACTACATACTTCTCATGCGATACTGAGAGGTGTCCTCTACCACCTCAAGCCTGATAGTCGCTGGTACAGGGATTATTCTAATTGGATTGGTTCTAGAGTGATATGGCAGACAAGGTAGAACACTGACGGCCGCTATATAGCCATACAGAGAGGCTGGGAATTTGATGTATCAATCGGAAGCCAGTACGGTAACTAGGAATATCAGCCTACCTCAGGCAGAGCGATAACAGGAAGTCACTATTACAGCTCATCCAACAGGAGAGTCATCTCAGACCATATATTGGGTACTTCTAGCATGCTCCTCTCATATCAAGTGATAATCAATTTATATATCCTCCACAGAAGCCTGTCGAAATTCTGCGACATTGTCGGGCGCGCGCTACTTGCGTAGCGTGATCGATGGGACTCATAAGAAGCCGTGGTGGTATTTTCTCAACCTTCCTCTGTGGCTAAGGCTCTGCTACAACTATGCGTTATACCTACGAACCTCGTAATCCCGCGAAGGCTGTCCGTGTCCGTGGATCTGATATCCGTGTTCACTACAAGAACACCTACGAGGTGTGTCAGGCCATCAAGGGTATGGGCCTCAAGGCTGCTCAGACGTAATAACAACAACAACAACAACGCCTTTCTTGTTTATTCTAGTGTAGGATGTATTGTGTGCTTGTTGTTCAGTTACCTCGAGGACGTCATGGAGCATAAGCAGGTTGTTCCCTTCCGCAAGTTCTGTGGTGGTGTCGGCCGTACTGCCCAGGCTAAGGCCTTCAAGGCTACTCAGGGTCGCTGGCCCACCAAGTCTTGCAAGGTCGTCCTTGGTCTCCTCCGTCAGGCTGAAGCCAATGCCGACTATAAGGGTGTTGATGCTGAGAGCATGACTCTCACTCACGTCCAGGTCGACGAGGCCCAGAGGGGTCGTCGTCGTACCTACCGTGCCCATGGTCGTATTGGACCCTACATGAGCTCTCCTGCCAACATCGAGTTCATCTTCGAGCAAGATGATGAGACTGTTGAGAAGCCCGCTGAGTCCACCAGGGTAATATAACAGGGGGATATAGTCGTCATTTCGTACATTTCCTGTCTAGATCGTTAAGTTCACCAAGAAGCAGTTCGCCAAGCGCCGTCTTCACATCGGTAACTAAGCCGAGGTACCAAAAGTCTTATCGGGATAATGCACAACCATCTACAGCTGCAGAGTTTAGGTGGTGCCTAGCCTTCTGGATATCGAGATTTATCTGTTGTGTTCATAGTGAAACCTGGGAAATTATCGTGAACTTAATGAACATGAATTTTGATGTATATCGTCCGCACTGTGTACATACGGTTCACCTACACGGATCGTCTACGCTCAAATATCAGTATAAACGTACTTACGACTTCAACACAAGATTAAATTAATAAAATGGTGACTGGAAAAATTAATGAGTAAGATTGTCCCATGATGCATCTTCAGAGCTTTCTTCCTCTTCCTCTTCTTCCTCGCTCCTTCTCTCCTCAGTAACATCACATTTGGACGACATTGTCATTTTATATCTACAATAACGATACACCTGTTCCTCTTACATTCACGACTACTATTATCATTACCGTAACTGCCTCTGCTTCCGTATAAGTTCAAATTCGTCCTTAGGAGCTGGTTGTAGAGTATCCGACTCTACCCCTAATCTCGGCGTTTGTGTACCTACTACTACTGTTATTACTCTATCATCATCAACAACATCAATGTCATCACCCTCGTTAGACAATCTCTGTTGTTCCGATAGTTGTGGTATGGATAGATTAAGACCAAGAGATTCCTTTTGTAGAGCTGCTGCTGCTGACGATGCTGCTGCTGCTGGGGCTCCGTTTGGTGACGAGCCCGCCGCGACTTGATTTCTTGCTGTTACTGCAGTGCCATCTTCCTTGATGGGCGCCTATCGCTCAGACATGGTACACGCAGAACCTCCTCCAGTATTAGTACTGCTTCCCTCCTATCCGCGGCAATCCTCTGTATGGCCTCAGGGGCCTCTGGTGGTGAAGACGAGACGGTCTATGAGAGACGCAATAGCATGCTGGTAGCTTATGGTACTCTCATCCCTACCGTTGACTCGACAACTCCTGGTTGTAGCATGGCACTCCAGTACCTGAGGTTGAATGCCTCCAGAGGTTGATGATCTTATACGGCTCACTTCTTCTCCTTCTCATAGTATTCGACCATGTTCACGGCATGCTTGATAGCCTCCTTCAATTGAGAGGCTGTCTCCACTCCTAATGCCGACAATAAGGTTGATCCATCCTCCATAGAAGAGGAGACTGCTGCAGCAGCACTAGGGGGTTTGATAGGTAGATGAGTCATGGTGACAGTACCACCACCTGATGAATGCACCAACACTACTACCATCAAGCATTATCACCACCTACCCGGTAACTGAACCGTCCTAGCAGAAGGTAGTTGAGTAGGGTCTCGCTCCTTCGACCCACTACTCGTCGCTGGCCCTGCCTTCGGTGCTTCACCAGCCGAACTAGTAGCCTGTAAGAAAAAGACCCACAGTTATCAGCGTCTATCACCACCATCACTACTCACCTTGGAGCCTTCTGATTTACTATTCTTCTTCTGAGACTCTTCAACAGGAGCAGCAGCAGCGGCGACAGGCTCCTCCCGCTGAGTACCCTGGGGCTGATCTCCTTGAGGAGCTTGCCTCCTATCCTCAGCAGCGGCAGCAGCAGCGGCACGAGGAGGCTGAAAATGCACTCCTTGAATTGACGGTGAGATGGTAAGCGCATTATCAATACCATAGTAGTGGGTATCTCCGCTCGACATGTGGGGCACACTTGCTGCATAACTAGCCAGGACTTGAGGCATTCAATATGGAATCTGAGCAAGCGTCATCACCTCGACACCAATGTAAGCGTTATCGTTACTACACATGACCACAAGGTAGCCTCTTACTACCCTCCCATAGCTTATCACGACATATGATGCACGTGTCTTGCGCCTCCAACTCCTCTGCTGTGGCATTGGGGAATCTAAACAGTCAAGGTGTTGGATACGCACTTAGTCGGCACTGCTAGGGATAGGTAATCGAACACGCTCCATTGTGATCACGCTCAACCTAATCCCACACGCAAGTTCTAATAATATACTTCTACTATCATTATTGGATTCGAGGTATTCAATAGCAAACGAGAAGCAACAAAATTAGCAGTACAAAATAGTAGAGTCGGTACTATGATGCATGTAACAACTCCTATGACTGGTGTGTGTGTGACACCAAGCCGATGATACACACCAATGCCGTGTATGGAGTAAGAGCGAATAAACGATGAGCAGCAATAGTGGTACATACCTCTCCTCCATGTTAGCAGTAATAGCTCTATATTTCCTAAGGCTGTACAACCTAGACACCAACTGTCTGGTTATCTGTAGTATATCAGCTAGGGCATAAAACGGGAGTCTTGTTGGGTTTTGCGATAAAAACACCATCATAAAACACTAAAACAGAAGAGGTTATTGGATAGGCTAGGAGTAGGGTATATACAGTACCAGGTAAGTGGTCATCTGCCCGACATCTCCCCACAGATCCACATGGAATATGAACTGTGTTTTACTAGTCCAACCATGTTCTAAACGCATGTCCACGAGATGGATGATGAACTTAGTCGCAGTGGTCACTAACACACATACCACCACTTCCAAAGCATCACCAACAGCCTGGATTCGCTTACATGCTGTTAGTCCCATAGTCACTGCCTCGAACAGGCACCAAGTATAGAAGGAAGAGTGTGCACTTGAAAGGCCATAGAAGGTTGCTGAGAACTCATCACTGTTGTATTTACATATACCACTACTAGTACTATTACATATCCCTATCATATCAAGCATACCACATAGGAAAATAAGCCCTGCTAGTCGCACCAGGGAGGAGAAGCTTGTGAAGCCCAGCTCGAAGATCTGATAGGTCTAGTAGTAGAAGGTAACACCACGATACTACTACTTACATGTCCAACACGTATTTGTGCTACTAGATGGAATACCTTTAGGCATATAGCGAGGCACACATACCTCACGAGCTGGACCGTACTAACCTCCTAAAGAGACCATAGATAGAGGGTTGCATCCTCTACTACTACTACTTACTCTATCGTTAATGGTAGGAGAATAGAAGACTAGGAATAGTATAGTGTCAGCTACAAAGCCACGACCCGAGTCGATAAGTTGCTGAAACATGAATGGATCATATTGTATTATTACGTATATTACTTCGACTTCTAAATCACGAAGATGCCCAACAAATAGCCGCAGTAGTAGTTTATTCATGACTACTATCAGGCCGAAAGCAAAATTGTAAATTATCTAAAAAATCGACGTTTGTCCCCGAAATTGTATTAGTGCTCACCGCCAACGATATCTTATCTTGCGACAGGTGTACTACTATTGGATAGAACTGTTCGAATTGAACAGCTGCATATACCACACTCACAGCTAATACCTGACAGGCACTCAGTGAAGGAGTAAAGTACTGGGCACACTTATTACCACTGTGCTGAGGAAGAAATATGCTGAGAATGAAATACGCATCTTGGGGATTAGAGGCATAAATACATCTACTACACAAAGCGGTAAATAGTGTGAGCAACTCAACACATACTATGAGATGGAATACTATAAGTCAAAGAAACTGTCCTGGAAGGGCTTAGCCTTAGCCTTCTGCTTGGTAGGGCCGCCTCGGAGGGCATCTCTAGCCTTACTCAATGAACTTGCAGGTCGTGATGCATTCAATAGGGCATCTGCAACAATGCACTACATCTCATAGGAACGATGACCCATGATACTACTTTTGTTCTTTTTCTTGTTCTTAACCTTAGCCCGGGTCTTAGGCTGTTGTTCCTGCGCTGTTTTCGGCAACTCTAGCACTAGCTTTTCGGGAGCATTCTCCTGCGGCGTGAGCGTAGTAGGTAACACGGGAGGACCGACCTAACGAAGTGACAATAAGACAACACCATCACAGGCCCTGGAGGTGAAGCCTTCGTATACAGAGAAGGCTATATCATAACGGAAGCGGAGCGCCAATATTACCTCTTTTACATCTGGGTCCACTCTACCGCAGTCCACTGTCGTCTTACCATTACAAGCACTACACGTGTATTCAACACATACACTACCGTGCTTCCGTTTACCTCGATGGACAGATATTGAGGAGGTAGTGATAGTCGGTATAAAAGCAGTATAGCAATGGGAACAGTACCTATAACAGATGAGCATACACGGCATATGAGCATCATTATTGCCATACCGCTCCTTGAATTCATCGTGTAGTTCAATACCTGACCGTCTAGCATGCCTATACATCTCCCTTCCAGCATGTCTCGATACCTATCGACGACACTGTATGATCCTTATCGCCCTATGATACTACAATAGGCTCATCCAATGCTAGCCGTTGAGATACCGATGCCAGGAATGCTAGTGTCTCCATCCTCAACCCTCTACTATCGTGACCGTTTGGAGCTGCCATGACATAGGATCACCTTATGAATTCACGCACAGTACCCCAACGTGTACAAACTACAACTCAAGAATAGCAAGTCCCCACGACGACAACAAGAAGATGATGATGGCAATAGTAATCATGGTAAATGGCGTAAGCCTAGTAGTAATACTACTATCCCTCCCATTAGAAGCGTTTAGAGGTCGAAAAGGACCACTTCGGAGGCCTGCTAATGTATCCATCTGTATACACACCGTACCTGTTGAACGCATGTGAGAATGTTACTTTACATAAGCTATCACCTATAGGCAGCTGGCCCAGGAGACTTGTCCTTTTCACTCGGTGGTGCACGCCTTGAGTACATGCTCCATTGGGGAGCCCCTGATGGGAAGTCTTCATCCCACTGCTACTATAGAGCAATCGTAAACTCACATATAGGGCCTCTAGCTGTACAGTTCTCTGGTCGGTACCGTCCAATATCAGGCCCTGGGGAGCATGTCAGCAACAATCACACCTGCGTGATGAACTTACCTATATCCTTAGACTTTGGAGGGGCCTGACGTCCAGTCATAGTCCACTGTGGATTTCTAACCATATTAATAGGGCTCGGCCTAAGACAACACAGTGTTGTTGTTGATGCCGTATCCACGGATAATGATATGACTACGTATACGTTCCTGGACCGGGGTTCTTGCACATGGCAGGGCCACGTGGGCCCTTCAAGAATGTACATAACCTAGGCTTAGCCATAGTAGGGTCTTCCATACTAACAGTACTGCCTAACAAGGCAGATTCCGATACCATCCTGGTAGTGAGATGAATACCTAACGCATAGTGCCCTGGTCCTGGCCTCTTCTCCCGAGATGCATGTTCGGTCAATCGTGGACCCAAGGAGTACCTAGTTACTCGTTGGGGAGGATGGTAGATTCGTTTACATAGTCCTACGCTGGGTTTTGTGCAGTAGTGGCACGATAACAGTGAGAGAGATCTGGTGACAAGGAATCCGTATAGCACATCTTGGGCCTGTTGTTAAACACCATAGTCAGTAGCAATACTACTAGTACAACCTTATCTGTGCTCCAAAAGAGGTCTTCTGCCGAAAGCTCCATTTAGGAGCCTCTTTATGTGTCTTCCTATATCCCCGGTCCAGACTAGATAGAGTGGGCATAGACTTGCTCCTACATGGTTCATCCTTCTTCTTCTGAGAGCGTGGCATTAGTCCGCAACTCAATATACGAACTATGAAAATGACCAACCCAACAGCGCGATCCCTGAATTTGCAGTGGACAACCAAAGTTGACTGAAAATAGATAATCATTGAGGACTTGTGAGAAATCTTAAGTGTCCAAGATCAATAAAGTCTGCGGTTAATTTTTTTCGGAAGGTCCGTCGGGTAAATTACAAAATCCAAGGAAGAACGACAAAATCCAAGGAGGTTTGTCGCTCGCTCTCAACAGTTGGGGTTTCTGGCTGCCTTGTCGGGTTTCGGGTGGGGTTTCGGGTTTACCCTTTAACTTGTCTTCCTTGGATTTTGTACATCACCCACGTCCGTCAGAGCGGGATGAAGTGAAGTCAATCTCGTTTGAATGGATTAGTCTCAGATGACTCGTCAGGAGACTCAAGTCATGGTATTGTGAACAGAAGTTGTCCAGTGCCAGGAGAAGGGCTAGGGCTAGATCATAGCCTTGAGGTTCGCTCTCTCCAACTTACACATGCTAGTTCGAGTTACACGGCGACACTCTCTAGTTCTAACTCAACAGTGTTTGGTGCACCCCGATCATCTACATAGGACATGGCTTGTTTTAATTCCATGTCGAAGAAACTCGAAGCGGAAGTCAAACACCTTGAAGGGGACCTCAGTGCGGCCTTAGGGAAATTGAACAACCTTGAGACACAAGCAAGGGCAGATCGAGATGGCTACGAGGAGAAGTTAAAGAGTTACGGGAAGGAAGTGAGGTCGGGTATCATCCACCAATTATGAACCAATAAAACTAATTTCTTATGATGATATACAGTATCTGTGCATGCATAGATTGAGAGGCTCGTGAGGTCCATAGAAGAGATGAAAGGGGGTGGAGAAATGGCGACCCTGCAGAAAGAGCTACGCACAGCCAGTGAGTCCCTCGAGGAGGTCAAACGCATGGCGGCGGAGGACAAGGCAGAGCATCAGAAGAATCAAGAGGAACGAGATAAGGAAGTCAGCCAAAGATCATCGAAAGACTCCATCCCTTCCTGGCGATCAGATCCTCACTCTCAAGGAGTCCATTGGGATACTCGAGAGGTCAACATCCGAGGCAAAGGCAGCCCTAGAGGAGGAGGATCAGATTAAGATCAATGAGGAGCGGGATGGAACGGATTTGCCTTGGGAATTTTCGAAGGTGAACTTCCACCATTGCGTAAAGCCTCTGGTGATAATTCTAAACCCTACGACGGAGCTATATCAGCTCTACTAGGAACTTATCTCGTCTCCCCGTGGAATGAGCCTTCGGTCTTGGCTCGAATAACTCAACACAGACGTTACGTACAACTTACATCACATAAGTTTTCTGTCTAACAAGGAGAACAATCTCAAATAGACACACATTGTCTGTCTTACAGGGCATATAACGATTCCCATCGAGTATTCCACCGGCATCTCGTATCCTAGTTTGAAAGGAGGCCACATTGCTCCATTATCAGGTTGGGCAGGAAGGAGAACTACCATCTGATATTCTAAAGGAGGGGAGGATCAGGCTTATCTTCCACAGGGCACGATCCCTCCCTTCTAGTAGGAGCCTCAAACTATATGTCTGATACATACAACCCCCCTCTTAGCGTTGACAAGCAGTGTGGTGCTAGCCAAGCTCTTGCGTGTAAGAGACAGCAAGGTGCTGCATGCATGCTCGACCTTGAGATGTGCCGTTGACTCTTGGGAGGGCCACTGCGACATCAATGAGGAACTCGTGAGTTCATTCGCTCAACTTGATGATGATGAAGGCAAATCGCTATAGGTGCTCCCCATTCCTCGCGATCGGCGAATAGAAGACACAATCGTGCAAATATCTCTGACGGTATTGCACTGGAGCGGTCTGATGATAGACCAGTGCCGCTAGGCACATTCCAAAGAGCGTTCGAGGGACCTGGCGAGTTTGACTTTCAAGCCTGCGGTCCTGAACCCCTTTTCGCCGGTGGCACGTATGCTTCTGCGAAGCTACTACGAGTTGTTATCAGGCGCATGTTCTGGCTCGGTCCGAGCCCAATGATAAAGGCAAGGACGCAGATGTGGGAATCTTCTCCTTCTAAGATCTCGACACCAACTGCTCGAGTTATTTCTAGACAGGCATCCCTGAGCTTCACAGTCACCTACGAGCCACCTCTTGAAAAGCTGAGTGGGAACACTTCCATGCTGGAATTGAAAGTATATCTACTACTCTCTCATCGGCAAGCTATCGTAACGTCGCAGATCAATCGGATACTCAACTCGAAGAGTCTACCCGACGCTGTTACAGCTGCAGTCATCGCAACGCATCCCAGTGGAGAAGTGGGCACTCCTGAGCCAGATTTTTACAACTTCTATTATGACCAGTCCCAAACTCTAACTATGTGTGGAAACTACCACGGTACAGTATGCAAACCTCTCCTCTGTGTAGTTTCCTAAAAGAGACCTTCACTGATCCACAGAGGAGTGGTATAAGCGAGGCTCTAGTATGCATGACCCCTGGTTCGGTCGGAACCTCAGTTGCTCCCAACTGGAGAGGGTAAGGGGAAGCTCGATAGGGGATATATCTCTGTAGCTTGTCGATGGCCCCAACGTAGCAGTAGCAGGTAGCAGAGCTTGAGAACGTAGGGCTTCGTAACGCAGCAGGCCTATGCGAAAAGCCCTGATAGCACTCCACTTACAGTGGAAATAGGCTATCATATAGCTGGCATTGATAACCGACATCCTCATGATCTTTCTCTCAGGTCAGTGATAAGGATGATACTCTCATCGCCTGGTAGTCAGCGCACGCTCAAGTTACATGCAAGTCGATCAGAGTCACAGCGTAGGCATGCTTATAACGTATCAGTTACTCATCCCCGACGCTGCATCGGCCACTCGGAAGTTGAAACCAGTTGCCTATGGCAATTTAGATCTGCGGTCCCTTTTCGATGAAGAAGATACTTCGGCTGTTACGGCAAAATCATATGTAGATGTCCACGATCAACGATCTCTCACAAAGGTCTTGATCATGGTCAGCACGTTGAGATGCATCCGTTGGAGTCGCCTCATCTGGTCGCCACCCTGGAGGTAGACGCTCGACTGTGGCGAATGGCGAACATGCCAAAAAATGTGGAGGGGAAACGGCAAGGAGGTTGGCTGGGAAATCGTCAGATTTTGTTGGAGCCTTTCCTCCAGATCGCGAGAAGCCCTCCTCGAGCCGCGTCGAAGGAGGCCACGCCACTGTCGAGGCTGTGCTTGCAATCGCAAGAGACCGGGAAGAAGTGAATGCTCATCTAGCGAGAGAATACGCCAGAAGGGTGATATCTCATCGACATCTCTTATCTATTACATGGATAACAAATATAAAATGGTGCAGCTAGAAATGTCATGCTGATATCTGAACTTACCACGTGCACTAGGGGACCGTAGCCTCCCAAAAGGAGGTCATGATTTTCATCCATCCAGTGGTGTAAGTAGGAAGGATTCAGCAAACTGATCGCTTGCTGCACGGTTCCTGGAGTGCTAGATATTCTCGCCACTGTCCATTATCGCTACAAGCATTGATTCGATAGAGTTCCTATCCAGCCACAGTGAGACTGTGGAAAATTAAACTATGATTTCATTATATGAAAACTGGATGCTTGAATAGAAAGACTTCAACGAGTGGCATTGTAGCGGTTAGGCCGAGAATCTAGAAAAGGCCTCGGCCGATGTCAACAGTCTCACGAAGCAGCTAGAAGCAATAAGACGAGAAAATGAGCAATTACGAGATAGAATGAGGGAGGAACGAGGGATGTGGGATGATGCTTCGAAGAAGGCCAAGTCTAGTAAGATTTTCAACAACTCATGGTGTTATGGACTAGCGCAGATACTTCTACAGACCCTGTTTTGGAGGCAGCCCTGAAGAGCCTCTCCAGTCAACAGATCGTTGCACGGTTGCAGGAAACGCTAATGAAGTGAGCTCAACAACTCTCCTTTCTGATTGGTGATCAGCGATATCGCTGTCAGCGATATCGAAGCTAAGAACCTCAGGCTGAGATTACAGTTTGAATATAAGGTACAGAAATGAGCGAGCAACCGTTGACGAACTCCACAGAAGACTTCAAGCTGCTGGTACTGAAATAGCAAAGGCCCAGAGAGATCGACAACGTTTGGAGGAGCTGGAGAAGATACACGTGAGTGCAATGTAGAAGATGGATTCCGCGACTCTCGATGGAACAGGTCGAACAAGCTGAATACTACCAGAAGTTGATAGAAAAATCTGCTAAGTTGCCAAAATACGAAGCCACGATAAAGTCACAGACGAAGATAATTGCCAAGTTGGAGACGGTCAGTGCGGGTCGAACCCGCGAGTTATAAGTGGTGTAGATTTTATGACAATTTTGTTCTCGAGTCTCAGAATCCGAGAAGGAAGGATCATATGGTGAACGCTCTTCTGTTGTAGGTTCTTGAGGAGTCTCTGAAGAAGGCTGGAAAATCTACAAAGATGTTGAGCGAGCTCACTCGACTCAAAGCGGCCAACGACACTCTCAGGGCGGAAATACAAGCGCTCAAGGCCAAGTTCGTCGTCACCACTGAATAGCTGAGAGCTTCTCCGCATACGGGACCAGTGTGCGGAGAATTAGTCTTACTGGTTCCTCAGGCATCGAGCAAAGATTGAAGAGACCAGACGAGAGAACGCCAATAACCGTCAGATGATCGAAGCGAAAGATGTTGAGATAAAGGAACTCCTGAGAGCAATCACCCGAGAGGAGAAACGTTTCGAGTCGCATGTGGTCACGGCCGACAGTACATCATCGATATAGTTATTTCTCGGGTCAGGCTAGTACTAACAAGAAGTCTGTGGTTAACCAGCGAGAAGAAGAGTTGCAAGCCGAGATCGGTAGACTCGAGCGGAGTAGAGATGAACATATAGAGACTAACAAGATTATGGAGGCGCGAATACAGGTGGCTGTTGATGTAGATCACTTAGGTTGGCATCCATTTGATTAGTTTGAGCTTCAAACTATCAAATTTTAAGCTTTGAAGGGTTTTCTGAAACCTCAATAAACACTTCGGGAATACTCATTCAAGAATTTGCTCTCACTGAAGATTGTTCAGAATCTCGAGGCTCAACTCGTGAACAACTCTAAGCATTACGGCCGAGAGATATCTTCACTGAGAGTGAAGCTGGCAAAGTGCCGAGCCAAACTGCCGGGCGAGGCCTGGGAGGGATTGTCCGATCCATGAAGAACAGCTCATGTTACACACGACGAGAAAATGTATTGATTTCATTGCCTACGCTGTATGAGTTGGGTTCTTACAGTTTGATGACAACCTGTTGCCGAAAGGCTTTTGGTGGGATGTGGTTGAACACGCGATAGTATTAGGCTAAGACCTTTAGCCCATTCCCAGAGTAGCCATAGTAGCCTTTTACCCTCAGAAGTAGCTCGAGTAGGCTAAAACTTGTAGGTGCACAGCCACAATATTTATAGACTCTACGAAGATTCTGGTAGAGCCTTCGTGGAAGTGACTGTCACTCAACTTCATTGACCTCTACGGTGAGTCTCCGTCGGAGGTTAGAGTCACTCTACGACGTAGAGCAATCACGGCATCTACATTGCAGATGCACCCGTATTACGTGTACAACAGTTTCACGCCTAGTGTTCTACGCGAATTACGCGAAATGAAGAATAGATTTCACACTACGCGAAAAACGCCAGTGAAAATCGCCATTTCGTGTAAAACGCGTGACCGACTGCGCGTAAACTCGCGAAGTTCGTGAGTAGACTCCGGCGGCACATGTCATATTCTTATCAATTCTGATTATCTTTATAACGAGCAAGGTGAAATTGGAGTAGTCTGTTATGATATGCTACAAGTACAGGAATAGACTGTTTATCTAAGAAAGAAGTTTTCGAGTTGGAGTCGGGTGGGTTAAACCCACTGGGTTTTAACCAACGGAAACATCTTATAGAATCGAATCTGTCACCCGCAAGGCCTAAGGTTGACTCACAAAAAGACTCTTTTTGAAACACCATCATATACCGTCATATATCCCTCTTTTGAAAAGAGGGATATATGACGGTAGTATAGATGGGCAGCGTAACGTTTTTTTACGGTTTACGTTACGGTGTCCGTAACGTAAGCATTTTACGATTACGGAAAAGCCTTACGACTCTACGGCCCGTTACAGCGCCGTAATTTTACGGTACGGAGCTTGAATCGTAACCGTAAAAATGAGCCGTAACGGTCCGTAACGTAATTCTGCCCATCTATAGACGGTAGATGATCGATGCGTAATTATTCCGCGCATTACAGCGTAGAATGAACTACAGGGATCAAGTTCTACGCGATGTTCGTGAAGTTTATGGGAGTTTCACGTAGTGAGATCATCTCAGTCTGACGACTCGATGAGTCAGACTGACTGAGTCAGATGTGCAGCTTCTTCGATCGTTAGCAAGGTCCATACTGTCAATGGCGAATAACCAGAGCAGTCAGTCAGCACCATAATTGTTAATGGAATCGGAACACTGGGATCTAGTGCAACAATTTATTCTTACAATGCTGCTATAGTTTTGGTCGTTAGTACCGAAGCAAAATGTCTACTGACCGCGATATGGTAAAAGATGCTCATCGAAAAGCTCGAGCCGAACAGTAATACGGATATGGATGGTGACAAGTTGTGAGATGAGCTATATTTATGGATGTTGGGCTCAGAGAATGCGATAAGAATACGGGTGGAGACTCCACGATGAACAGATGAGGGCCGATAGACTCTACTCACATGGATACTCCGAAGAGCCTTGGAGTCAAAAATACGCAAGCTCACTGTGAGCTAATTATGCCTATATACGCGTGATGGGAGTCGATGTACAGCAGTAGACCAGGACGATTGCTAATCAGGCTGTCCGCAACTGAACCCTTACTAAGGGTCCGGAATACCCAATATAGTATATTAGGGAGCAATCAGATCATTCATTCGGCTGGCGAATCAAGTGGAGGTCAGATTGGTTACACCATACTGATCTATATTTTATCAAGTATTCCGGAAGGATGGCTCTGTTGTGACTCACAAGTTGTGAGCTTCGCTGGAAGAGAACTTTTATCGATTCCAACTATATGATGCATCATATCATGTCGAAGAAACATCAGCACAAGATGCTGTGCACTCTGGCTACGGAATAGCCATGAATGGCAGCAGTTGAATGCCACCAGGCATCGACCACGTAGCCATCTGGCTCAAGTTTCTTGTCTTATGCCACCTAAGAGACCTATCTCAGAGGATGCACAAGATATTAAGGCGAAACAAGCACGTACAGAACCCGTACAGGCTGGAAGCTCTGGGAGCTCACTTCCGGCGCAACAAGGACCTGCAAACGTTGTACAAGATGTTATCGAACAGACTGGACCAAACCAAGAAGGTGGACAATTCGGCAATGGCGCTCCGATACAGCAGAATGCTGAACCAGTTCCAGCGAAGTTAGGACGATGGTGTTCAAGAACTTCCCTTCCTATAGATCCTACGACATACTACATGTTGTTTGTATTCTACCAGATGAGAGATATCGTTCGTAGATATAGATTATTACTACGTAGATTTGTACTCACAAGACCCAAGACTCTCGATCTGCTAGATTTGATTGGAGATGAGATGCTCGAACGTTATCTGATTGTTCTCACAATAAGACTTCGACATGTACTACTTGCTCACTTCTTGGCTCTTATTCGAAACTTTAGACCGGATATCTTTAACGGATTTCCTTCAAGTTTAAAGAGCAAGATTTCGCAATATGGAGACGTTCTCATTGACAACATTTGACAAAGAATGTTGACTATGATTGCTAGAGTAGCATTGAATGTGACTCAATACCCTGGCTATTATAGTCCTGTGTGTCCAACGACACTTGATGAGATTCCACCTCGAGAACGATACGGCCACTATGGTGAAGGAGGCGTTGTTCAACGATCTTTCGAAGACCCATTAAACGCTGTGTTTTCATACAATCCGAGCAATACTACTGCTGCTTTACGACCACCACAAGCAGGAGGCGAAGATTTTATTCTCGATGCCCGGTGACCGGGCATCGACCACCCTCATCAACCTTCGTACGATGAGCCTCACCGTACGAAGGTTGATGAGGGAAGTCTTCCCTACATGGTGAAGCACAAGACTGTACACTCCATTAGAATGGCTCTAGCCTAGATCCTCTAGGTACGAAACAGCCACGCTCTGCCATGTCATCCTAAGACCGCAGAACAGTCGGCCTCTAGTATCCTATGCTTCTCCGAACTGGTAGCGTACGTCATATACTATCGCCTAAGACGATTCGTCTAAGACGAGTTTAATCAAGACTTGACTAAATTATGACGAGATGCATTGGAACTTCGCTTATCATACTTAGTATTATGCGTCTGCTTGTGTTATCAAACATGTTGCAAACAACGTGTTGGAGTCTTGAACGCGTGTTGAACCCATGTCTTGAACTTGATGACATGGCTTGGTGTTACCAAGTGATAATCACCAAGTTGGTGATACTATCGACCCGGTAGTACCGGGTAGTGCCCAGAAGGTATGAGCTCTACTCACAGTCTAGTGCTCTAAAATAATTATTAGTCTTATACTCTCATAGTATGCTCTAATACTATAAGAGGATAACACGGAACGCGATGAACAAAATTCTGTTGTGACACGGCTAAGAGACGTGTTGATACTCGGCTGTAAACGAAATAGCATAGTATGCTACTTCTTCGGTATAGGGTCTACACACGGGCTACGGAGCTTGCTCGCTCAGCGTACTACGTTCCTCATACAGGTTGCTTCAAGAAAACACTGTGTGCTCTACAGTAACACACATGCTTCTTGGCAGTTTCCGAAAAGCCACGTTTTTCCGACTTCCTGTCATATTCTCGTAGCATGCTTGTCATTTCTTCTTTATTTCTCCCCGGTAAGATATGGAAGGGATTGGTAGAGAGAAACTATCAATCTGTTTCCAGGAAAGAAAGACCTCCAACTTGGAGGCTCCAAGGTCCTTCTCTGTGTCTCCAAGATCATCCTGAAGACACCTAACCTTCGACGCTTACTTGAAGAGCTTTCCTTTCCTAGCTTTTCCTACTGGGATAGTCCCAACTTCTTGGCGAGAACTTCTCACCCACCGGACTCCCAGCCTGTGGGAGCCTCTGTTATCGATTCCAGCATCGCACACAGCCTTGTCTATTGAACGGGCGGATCATCTTGCACGGGGTAAAAACTAGGTCTTGGCGCGAGATGGTACCGGACGGTGTCCGGCGAATCATTGGGCAAGCAAATGTAACTGCAGTCATCGATATATCCATCGACTGCATATGTTTGGCTAATGAACAGCCGTGAACAGCACAGGAGGCAAAACGAACCTTCTCCCACGAAGCCACATTTAGAAGGATCTTCTAAGAGTACTAGACAACTACTATATTCCGGAAAACGTCTAACAGTTAGGGGGAAAATTTAGCGTTCTGAAGGCTGCCGGTTCGAGCCTCGAGTAGAGCGGACTCACAACAAGACTTGCTCGGGTTGTCCAACGGTTTGGGGTACAATGAAATTCAAAGGTCTACAGAATAACCCCAGCGGAGCGATGATGAGCGTGTATTTTCCACCAGTGAAATACCTAGTGGGTCTTGGGGTAATGCCACTGTGATCAGGTTGTTGCTGTTTTTTCTTCATGATACGATTTGTATTGGTACAGAATAGGCAAGGAAAGACGCGTCTATCCAAGTGGTATGTACCATACAATGCAGCTCAGAAGAATAAGGTGGAGGGGGAGATTCACCGGGCTGTGGTATCTAGGGATAGTCGGTAATACTCAATAAAGGAAAAGGAGGAGCAGGCTGTTATATGACAAGTCACAGGTCAACCAACTTCCTGGAGTACCGCAGCTTCAAGGTTATCTATCGTCGATATGCTGGTCTATTCTTCAGTTTCTGTGTAGATGTCAACGATAATGAGGTATGTGCACATTATCGGACCTATTCCGTATCTTTCCTTTCTCAACCTTAGATGTGCGTATTAGAGCTCATTCATCTATTCGTGGAGGTGTTGGATGGCTACTTTGGCAATGTATGCGAACTAGATCTGGTATTCCATTTCGATAAGGTAGCAATAGTACAGTAACCATCATCACTACTCTACCACTGTTAGGTGTATCACATACTGGACGAGTTATTACTAGATGGTGAGATAGAGGATACTAGCTCTGCAGTGGTAGTATTCCCAACTCTAACTCGATCGAAGTCATCATCGTCGTGATGCAGATACTAGAAAAGCTTCGACAGTCCGATAAGCTAGATTAACAAGCAATTTTTGGTGTTGTTGGTAGTGTGGCTCTGTTACACTGCCTACACACAGTACAATTTCATACTGCTTCGACTAATATGATATTTGCCCAGTATATCTGCCGCCTATTGCGTTCATAGTACTCCCATCAATCAAACCCTTGTTATTTATCATCATGACGGGAACATCCTTTTCTACAGCTGTATCCCCTACTCCAGCAGCATTGCAACGTTTCGTATTGTTAGCCAGCTCTACTACAGGGCAAGGCACTGTTAGGTTGATTCAAGAGGTGCTAATATTGGATTCCTTACATTACGATAGAGTCTTTGTCGAGGTACTAGCACACAAGTCAATATATGTTTTTGGGGAGTTACTCGATGTACCCTCGGTGAAGGAGGTAGTGATATGTGATGATGGTCCATAGAACCACGTCAGCTGTTCAGTTAGCTAGTAGTGATGATACTACCTCTCGAGGGTGGTATACTATATTAGAGCTATTTGCCTATGGTGGCACTGTCGAGGACTATATGAACAGGGGTAATACGCGTTGATCGAGACCCTTGTGCTAACACATCTTACACAGATAGTACGTCCTTACCATCCCTTAGCCCACCTCAGTATAGGAAACTACAGCTCTTAACTCTCCGATCATTGGCGGCTACAAGGTGACCTCACTACACATCTCCACGATGAAGTTACCGTTTTGTAGTGACAACGGTGATGTGCCTTACTCGGTTGTCATCGGCGCACTACGGCTAGAGCATGACTATGAAGTAGAGGAGGCTGCTATAGAGGCTATGGATGCAGCTATACTGGTAGTAGTAGCATGATCATCATGACCGGATCCTGGTCGTCTCTAGGAGTGTACACTGGACCCATTGCACAGTACAGTACATGTGGGATGGGTAGCTGGGCGGGATATCCCACCAGAGTCGATGGACGCTGTGGCAGAGGTCAGGTCATCGTAGTATGAGAGGATTGTCATCAACCATCTAGACACTAGAGCGCTTCCTTGATCACTCCAAGGCTGTATCCCGGAATATTGGCAACCCTAGTGAAACGGATGATGAAGTTATCACTAAACTGGCCAAGGTAGTACCACCAATATAGATCGGATAGTAGTGACGACCTGAGAGATAGTCTTGGAGGTCTAGAACACATTCCACGTGGTTTATGGAATCACAGTAGGGTAATTATCGCGAATAGAGCACGATAGTAAAAGCTTACCATTATCTGAGGATAGGCTTGCTGACCAGCGCTGACTTGATCATTGGTAGTGGCTTTAGTTAACCAAACGTTTGGAGGTTTTCAAAGGCACCATGGACGACTACAAGAACTTCATCGACGAGGCCAACACCAGCATGAAAGGTTATATTGTCCACCAGCAAAGCAGCTAGAACTGCGTATATCAGGTAGCAAGGATCCTAGTCCTTCCCCCCAACCACCACCAGCAGCAGGAGCAGGCAGTATCACTACTAGTGGTGCATCTCCCCGACGCTAACTATCATGCAGATATTGAGTTTCTATCACGTGTCTGTCCATCGTGTTATCACCACTATCCCGCTTAGGATCAGTTTATACTATGATATACCTCCTTTCCATCGCTCTACTTATCTGCATCGATGCTGGCCCTCGACGTAGACAGGTAACTATGGAGATGATGCCAGCAGGGCCATCAAGCTCGATGGCTAATGGTCCTCACTATAGGTGACTATATGGACTGATATTGAGACCATCATTGTTAGTAGAGGCAGACTTATCCCCGATTTTAATCGGTAATATCATCCTACCGATGGTCTAGTTGTAGACCTTCAGTTCGTTATACTACTACACACTGGACTTGTGGCCTTCGGTGGAGTCGATAACGATGAGTATACAACTCAACACTAGCAAGTATGGCAGGAACACCGATTTCATAAGTCCTAACATATATATACAAGGTCACTACTACTACTAGAACTATCTACTAACACTACGATGGTTAGGTCAGGCTGTAGCTAATTATACCCCTCTAGAGCCCATACAACATGAGCTTTTGGTCAACTATACGGCAGGGGCAATTGATGAGGAGATATCAGTAGTATAGTATCACTAGTGTGGGACGAGGAGTCATAGCTGATATCGTAGTAGGTGTTACTAGTAGATCCTCTCAATGATGGTTGGTTGAATAGAGCGCGCAGTGAGTACATAATAAGGATTAGGAAACCCCCTGACGTAGACATACCATCACAGCATCATCTTACATATAGCTTTCCTCTAGTTTACTCGCCTACTAGCTATCACTGGGCTCTCCTTATACGATGATGACGGCCATTCCATCCCAGTCTCCATAGCCGATACATGCACGTTGGAAGCTTCCTCCCTACCTCACTACACAGCCACTGTCGAGGTAGTACCTCTACCACAGTGATATCACTGTACCCTTTTATTGGTACAGTACGATGTATCCGCTGTGTATGTATACCCCGAGTGTGATAGTCATGCTAGTGGTTTTGTGATGGATGGGGAGGAGACTACTACGGGGAATGGGCGTAAGATAGATATGCATCGATACGGGCTCACAGTGAGGATACTAAGCATGATGTTCTCCATCATGCCGACCCATCAGGAGATGTCCTTCCTATTGTCCTGTTTCCATAGGAGTTCACAGTACACCAATGATAGTAGGGTAGGGTGCACAGTGAGGTAAGTAGTTGGCGAATGCTCCCTCAGGTAGAGCACTCACCCATCGCCCTTACTATCTACCGTAACCTGTCATCGATCAGTGATATTACAGTAGCTTTGCAGGACTCAGAGGGTGGTCTATGTAGTGCGAATTTTAATGATAGCGGTTATATAAAATCATATAAGGTAACACCCAGCAGCCTCCCTACGGTGAGCATCGTCATCGAGGGGATATACATTGCATAGCTAGAGGGGACACTATCCACCTGAGCATCACATGTCCATCACAGCTATTAAGTGCCGACAGTCATAGTCATCACTAGTGAGACTAACTGAGGATCAGGCTCACTGGTAGGGTACCTGGAAGGAGAGGACATGAGGATGGAAGTGATATTGGATGAACCATCGGAGGGTAGGTTGGACGTAGCCTCCTTATTAGTCTACTCTCCCTAGCAATACTGTTACGATCAAGCATCACCACGTTCGAGTTGTCCATCCTTATTGGCTCTCCAATACAGTCTGGGTATGCGACATGGAGAATAGTCGTCTACTGGAATGGATCATCATCATCATCAGGTGGGGGAGAGGAGGAGGACGGGCACGAGGCTATCGATCCATCCAGTGCCCCCAGATCACGGTCACACCACGACTCAATCACCCTCGTTATTGACGACGACGACGCTATTATCATCACCAACAACAACACCACAGTCATTATCAGACCCTACTATAAACCATACCATTCCTCCGACAACTCCTATTACAACCACTCACACTCTGACTTGGCTCTCCTCCTCTACTATTACCTCTACCACAGTATCGCCACCGAGGTCAAGAGAATGGCTGGGAGAAGAGGAAGCACTGTACTGCTAGCCTATCCGAATTCTATGATGGTCCTTCAGTTGGTATCATCATCAGCACGATACAGCAGCAGCAGCAGAGGTCGACATTGTATGCCTGGATGCATCAGCCTGTCGATGTGGTCCACTCGATGGTCATAACCATTACTACTTCCTTCTATGTGTCATCCTCAATGAGGTACTCGCCTCATGTCGATGTTGTTACACGCTCACTTCAGGTGGAGTCAATTCAGCTAGTAGCAACTTTACGGCGGCCATCACAGGAGGGCTACCGGGTGGGTGTGGTAGACCACTGTGCTGTGCAGTAGCACTACTTAGGTTACCCTATTGGATGAGGCTGGAGAGTTCGTTATTGGATTACTGCCTGGAGTAGCTAGCAGTAGCATCAGCATACCAGTAGGCTACCACCCATCGCCAACATATATGCCGTCTTAGCATACCTCCTATCACCGTATGTTCATCCGAGTCGAAGGAACGCAGCATGAGCATCATCATCATAGTATATTCGATGCCTTCATAGCTCCTAGGTATGACACCTCCCTTTACTCTCCGTCGGAGCCCTACCACAGGTCACCATCCTCTAGCGAATACTCCATCATGTTCGTGCGTGCTAAGGATTGGAGCCATGCCCTGCATGCCTATCAACGTATCATCTCCCCTTCCCCCCTCAAACAGTACCCTACGTTATGGTCTACACTCCCTCAACCGATGTCAATCAGGTATGTCATGCCACAATCTATCTCGGGCTGATATCTGCGGATGCTGCTGTTCATGGTCGCTTCTTTGTTCCTGCATGCATCCTGTAATTGTCTCCTAATAGTTCCTTGCAGTAGTCCATTGTGTCGTGTTGAGGGAGTAGGTCGGCGCTATGCATCAGTCGATTGTTTTCACCTACCACCTCCATGCCTAGTACAAAGACAACAGCAACAACAGAGAGGGAAGACTACGATTATCTCTTCAAAGTCGTGTTGATTGGTAAGCTCCCTGGCACTCCCATCTCTACCTCGATAAGTTTATTCCCGTCAGGCGATAGCGGTGTGGGGAAGTCTAATATCCTCAGCCGCTTCACTCGAGGGGAATTCAATCTTGAATCCAGGTCGACCATTGGGGTAGAATTCGCGACGAAGTCAGTAAGAATACCATCATCATCTCGCATGATACGTTGGTCCACAGGTCCGCATAGGGGAGAAGGTGGTGAAGGCCCAGATATGGGATACAGCAGGTGAGTAGTGTTGGTCGCCCCTAGAGGTGCGGCGACCATCACCACTACTCTTAGGCCAAGAACGGTATCGTGCAATAACATCTGCATACTACCGTGGCGCGGTGGGAGCCTTGCTCGTGTATGATATCTCTAAGCGGTGAGTTTAGTACATATATATGGACGATGACAGTGCTCATCGAGTAGATCATCATTCGACAACGCTGCACGATGGTTGAAGGAGTTGCGTGAGCATGCAGATAGTGACATTGTGGTCATGCTAGTTGGCAACAAGTGCGATCTATCCCACTTGAGGTCAGTACGATAACAACAACACCAGTAAGGTCAGCAGGACAGCAGTATCTTTAGGGCGATAGAGGAGGAAGAAGCGGAGAAGTTCTGTTCGGACAATGATCTATTATTCATAGAGACCAGTGCTCTGGAGGCTACCAACGTGGAAGAGGCTTTTCAAAACATCCTCGAGGACATATACAAGGTGCTGCTGTTTCCGAAGGTCTATCGAATGATGATACCATAAATCCTTATAATCAGGTTAACTCGTCGAAGCCGACCCCATCACAGGCTGCTGGTGCTGCTGCAGGCGATCCCTCTATGGTTGAACAACAGGAGCGGATGCGAGTGCAGCTAGAAGGGGCTACCACTGGGGCACTGCAACAACAGCATCATCACAGCAAGTGCTGTTCCACTTCATGATGATACTCAGGGAAAATACGATTATTTCAACAGACGCGGGAGTCCCTTTGTGAGACAACCAAGGTCATCATGTATGTTAATATACTGAACAGTCATAATCATAATCATCATCGCTATTTTCGTTGATGTCACATACTGTGGCTCACACTGATATTCGGACTATTCATCGAATCACATCGCGGATGCTCAGCATACTCCTTCTGCAGTCGACTGTTATTCCGATGGTGATGCTGTTGCTGATGGAACCATTTACAGTATAATTCTTATTGCAGTGCCTTATACGTGTTGAGTTGTCGCATTAATTTACTACTCGTGCTTCACCATAGCATCCCATAGACTTCACGTCCACACCTCTCAAAATTTCTAATTGCTGTTTACGGATATCAATAATTTACTCGTAGTGCATCCCGCCTCTCCACGATACTATTAACGCAAGAAGGCCAGCCGAAATGACTTTTAAGGGGAGTTTTGAGGGGTCAAAACAATCAGCATGGGAGCACAGTAACATCCACATAATAAGGTTCCTCGTGCTTATTCTCGGTGTATCATGACACCATATCAGGAAGAATTCTAGTACAGCCGGATCGACCATACGATGCCCAACTCTCATTAGGCCTTCACCAGACAGGGTATCAATCAATGGTTCGTTCAGTCTCTATATACCTCATTATCAGAGGACAGAGAAATCGACTATGCATGTGATGCATCAATAAAATCCAAAGAGTCGGTCAACTACGAGAGGACTATGGCCAATACCATCTTGGTACAACACAACCTCAGAATGGTTATCTTATAATTTGGTAAGAGCTAGGTAGTTGAGAAAATAATTGACAATAGAACGGTCCGAAAAGGCAGTCTCGCAACCGTTCACATAGTAGCGTCATGGAGAATAACTCGCGAAGAGGCTGTAGACAGAGGGATACACCTACCCAGTGATGGCCCATGGGATGTACCATTCCCCACCTGGCAGTAGATGGACCTGAATAGAGGACCACAAGAGGCGGCACATCGGACAGTCGGATCCTCACTCATCGTCGATGGCTCCTCCGGCATCCCAGATGGCTCCTCCTCCGACGTCTAGATCTATGGTATGTATGAGACGGCCCTCGGCGGCTATGACCTACAGCAATTCACCATACTGTGCTTTGCAACGACTCTAGTGAAATCTTGGGGGAGGGGAGGATTTCCTGATGCCTTCGGAGCGTACCTCTCCTGAAGCAGTTGATAATATGCACGAGCTTGTCGTACAAATAACGCGCAAAGCTTGTACGGGACCCCTCGGCATGGGATGGTGTCGCTGAGTCGGCACACTAAAAGGAAGATCTACGACGCTTAGTGTTGACCCCCTGCTACCTGATGATCGTGAGATGGAGACAAGAGAGGACTAGAGGGCCTGTAACCATAAAGGGCTTGCCTTATATCAGGATGACCCGCTGAGTCGCCAACGAAGGCTAGTGAACCTACTATGTGATAATAACACAAGTGGGGGAGGGGGGACTTCGTACTACTACTAGTAGTCCCATCATCAAGTTGTAGGAATTTTGACACGACTAGCTTCCACACCCCCTGGTCCGAAGAGAAGGAGAGGAGATAACTAAACACACAAGCAATACGGCAAACACAGTGCGAGAGTAGTCCACACCCAACGAACAGTTCAAGCTCTCTGCAATGCTCCTCCACCATACTCTTATCATTGTAGAAAGTCGATGCCTCCAGAGAGGGCGGTAGTGGGTACCTGTACCCGACACAGTTGTCCCCGTGACAATCGACGACGACCTACGGTGGGGGCCTGCCAGTGGAGCCCTCAAAATCAGTGGCTAGGACCGCGAACTCATTGTAGTGCCGGAATACATCGTATCTGCTATTCAGTGAGACATACTATAGCCAAGAAGGATATTGACTATACTCTAAGTTCGTCCTTCCTGTGTTGGTAATAGTGATGACGTGAATACAATAGCACGACGACACAGTAGAAGATGCAAGTATAGTGACAGTTAACGTGCACCCGTCGTCGGCCCCATCTACCATAGAGGAATATAAAGCTAGGATGCGGCCATGGTGTGGTATGACAACGCAACACGAACAGTAAGAGCCATGCAGTGGAGGGGGCACTTTCGCGATGGGAATGGGAAACATAATAACGCGGTTATCGGGTTGTCGTCGATCTCCATGATAGCATTATGGTATAATCATGCATTGCATACGTTGAGGCCTCTTGGAGTGATTTCAACAACTATCCGAAAACATCTCCCCTTATTCGACGCACTAAGCGGATATCCTGAGAACCACTTCCATCATCAACAGTTGAAACCCCTCCTCGTCACCTTAGCCATTAGAGTAACCCGTTTAGCATGAATGGCCACCAACATGGCGTCTTCGAATAGTCCCACCTGATGATGATACCAACAACGACCCTACACATGGTGACGATCACTCTCGTTACGAGATAAGCTTCAGCGGCGGTTTGTAATGCTATCAGCGCCTCACGTGACCATCTAAGCACAGAGATAGAAGTATATCGTGGACCAACGTGGGGACTACTACTACCTCCATTCCTCTCCGACGAATAGTAGTTGTATTTCACGAACCACTCTGGCAAATGGTGCCTTCGGAACCAGGAGCTCCGTTGTACGCTAATATAACCACGACCACTGAGACCATCACGACGACGACTCTGCGTCTTCCTTTACTTGAAATTGTCGTATTTCCTTCAGTGCCTTGGTGCCAGGACGGAACCTCACAAGAAGACGATACTGAGCGCTTCCGACCTATTCCCACACGATCACCTCCGTTTCTTGCCACCATCCGTCCCACCACTCGGGCGACCTAAGAAAGGCATCACCATAAGAGACCCACTCCCCTACTCGTACGCTCCCCTCTCTTGGTCGATGGTCTGCGCCCCGGAGGTGCTGTCGGCTGCCTTGGTGCACTACAGGGAACACCACTAGAGCCGGCTGCTGCTCTCTAGCATACTACTACCGCGTGGGGCTTGCCCTCCGTGCTGTTGGAGGAGGAGTGCCCCTCACTTGCACTGCTCCCCTCATTGGACCTGCAATTGGGCCAGCTGCCCCAGCCAACCTAAGAAAGGATAGCCTTCTCACTTCCACGTAGACCAGCTGGGGGAGTGATAGGAGATGACGGCCGAGCGGTGGCCCCTCGCCTAGGAGGGGTAGGGGTCCTCCTGCCCCTGTGTGGCGGCGGGGAGCCCTCTTGGGGCTTGGGACCGATCTCGGTGGGCTCATCGGCTCACTAGATCCCGACGATGACCCAACAGCTCTAGGAGAGGTCCTATAAAGAGGGCGCATAGACTATACCAAACCGCAGGGGCTATCCCACTTGGCAGCAACTCGGCCCATCCTGGGGGGAGTTCCCCTCCTTACACCTACATACAATGACCAGATGCGGCATCTCGTATAACACTGTACGCATACCTACCTGCTGCTGGTGGTGGTGGTGGAGGAGGGGCTCTCACAGGGCTGGGGACTGTCGGTGGAGGGCTCATCGGTTCGCTGGTCTCAGAGGAACCAGCCGGACTGACCAAAGCGATGCTAGGTAGCCGCGGTCGGCTGCTGCTGCTGTCGTAGTAGTAGTACTACCTGTCAAGAGCCACCCTAGCCCGTCCACCCCTGACGGGCGTGCCGCCTGACAACACATGACGAGTGATGGAGGACTACCCCTACGGGAGGGCACTACCTGATCGGGACCTCGGGGATCTCGTATGCTGCCGCGATCGGGGTTGCATTTACGAAAAGATCCTGCTAGTCCTATACGGACAAGTCCACTACTACTACTATAGTAGTATGATGAACACAACACGTTACCACTACACCAGCATGATGTTATTAAGGAACGGTAGGACTAGTTTAACCTCAACATTTTTCCACAAGAACATAACCAAGTCGTATTCTGCCGGCCCCTCACGCCTCTGCTTTCTTCTTCTTATTCCCTTTATGTTTCTTATTCCTCCTCTTGGGGCTACGACTGCGGCCCTCCCCCGTACCTATACAGCGACCATGCCCCCTCAACATCCAACACCATCGTAACCACCCTCTGCTGCTGTTGCTGTTGCCTTCTTCCTTTCCTCACGACCCTCAGGGGCCTCCCGACTCTTCTTAGCAGGCTTCTTCTTCCTCACACGATCCTCACCTGCCCCCCTAGTCTTCTTTTCCTTTTTACCCCTCCTTTCCACCCTCCTTTCTTTCCACTCCAAATGCAGCAATGCACGCCTCTCCAACTCCTTAGCCTCCTTCAACCCCTGCCAAGGGAGAGACAGCCAGTGTTGGACTATGTGTTCGCTCTCCTCAGCTGAACACTCGAAAATTCGAATTTGCACTCGAATTCGGGTAAAAATACTCAGAAACCAACAAGAATCCGCCTCAGAATTCACATGCGCATGTAGTTGACCATATGCATACTTCCCCCGAACCGAACACCACAGACACCGGTCGACTTCTTACCGCCTTTCCCTTGCTCTTAATAAGGTAGTCCCGACGAGCAAAGGCCCATTCAATGATCTCCTCCGTATCAGTATCGCTGTACTCCTGTCCTGGCTTCAAAGGCTTATAATTCTCACGATCTATCTCAACAACAATTCCCCTCCTCGTTGGTCGACTTGCCACTACTACTACCCCTCCGTTTTTTTCTCTGCATTTCCAAGGTCCTCACTGGGTCCATCTTCTCCAAGTAAAGGCTCTTACGCTTCTTCCTTGCAGCTGCATGGAGTAGTCGCCTACGCCCATCGGACCCTACTACCTTCCTTTTCAACCCGTTTCCTCTCCTTTTCTGCCTCAGCGCGCTTCTTAGCCTCCTCACGTTCCTGATGCATAACAAACACAGTGGGGAAGAGCATACCCACATGGTCAGCTAAATTTTGAGGAAATTCCGGAAAATTCTTGTTGGTTTCTCAACATCGGAAAATTCTTGTTGGTTTCTCAACATTTCCGCCCGAACTCGTATGCAAACTTCTATAATCAGTGAGGGACCTCCCGAGATCAGCTGAGGAAGATGAACATGCCCCAACCCTGCCCGCTGTACCCGTATGTCCGCTTCCTCCTGCAGGCGCTTGACCTCTGCCTCCACCGCACTTTGATCCAATTCGAACAGGTAATCATCGTCGTAATCCTCCTGAGCTCTGACCTGTCTACCATCAGAGGACGAGCCTCCGTCCGATGCACCACTTCTTTGCTTGGACTTGGAAGAGCCCGTTCGGGTACAATAACTGTTGATAGGAAGAAGGCCCCCCTCATTTACCATCACCCAACACTAGGAGGCAATAGGAACATGTCCGCGTCTGGCTCTTCTAACGAGTACATGCTAACAACTGTAAAATGGTGCTTACAGTGCTTTTGATACAAAGAACGACAAGTAGCTGTATATAGGATACAAGAAGGCTCTCTATCTATAATCGATACCCTTCTCATCTAGCCACTTCTTCCACAGACGTTGGTCCGCCTTGACCCACTGAGGAGCATTGAGGTAGGGATCATAAGGGTACATTGACATCTGCCTGTAGGCTAGTAACTGATGATGACAAGCAACAACTACGTGGTTGCATCGGTACACTACTACATTGCGCCTCTGCTGCATATCATCATCTTCATCATGGAGTATAGCCTTCATAGCTACACCAAGGGTTAACCGCTCCGCTTCAACTCGCATGAAGTCACGTGACATATCTTATACATACAGATCAGGTCCGCTGAGGTACCCTGAACTCACCTGGCGCATCCCCCCTACTCCTCGAGAAGCACGGCAGACATGAGCTCTTCCTGCCTCGCCTACTATGGGAGAGGGCGGCCCTTGGCTGGCTCATCGACATGGCCAATATCATAACCTGTGACGACCCAAGTCGACGACGATCGCGGGCCAGGTGAACCCCACCTTATCGAAGATGGCAGCAAAGTCCTCAAAGCTCATCCAGAACATGCCGTCATCACCCGGGGCAAAGCCAGTGGCTGCAACTAGCTGCGGGTGGGCCCTCCACGTGGTGAGGTCCGCATCAGACCAGCGACCATTCCACTCAGTAGTCTGCATGCCATCACCCTTGCCATGAGGGTTACGCAACTGCACCTAATACGACTACATATACTACCAGGCAGTGTGGAAATATATACACATGGTCAACTACATGTGCCGGTGAGAGCATAAAAGTCCCAAGGAAACTTCAGGGAAATTTTTGCTGGGCTTTTGACACTTCTATTCGAGTTCGTATATGAGCTGCTGTAACGAGTGAGGACACTCCTGAGCTCAGCTGCTGCTGAGGGGAGCGAAAATGTATTCCTCCAACACCCCTACGAGAAGGTAGACGCATGATGTTACCGACCAAGCGTATGTTGCCAACCCGACAGGCAGATATGAGGCTATAAGCATGACCAAGGACCAAACCATCGGACCTGCCATCCACGATTAAGGTGGGCGCAACTACGGCAATTCACCTAAAGTATCCCTGCATTGTCTCCGGCTGACGGAAGCATGTGATGCAGGCGGCCATGAGGTAGTTGCGCCCATCATAGCTCAATAACTTATCAAAGAGGGCATCGTTACTATACCTATCAAAACACCATAGATAATGTTGATCATAGTAACATAGGACTAGTACTGGCTGGACAACGCTCCGCCTCGGTCAGTCTTGCCAGCCTGGACGGGCTTATACCCACAAGTTGGCCTATCCCGACTATACCACTGAGCCCATCCTCGTTGCCACACCCCAACCTCAGCACAGCTCATGTCCTTATCCAAAGCTTTACGCTTAAACCTGACCGGCAAGTGATGGTGGTGGTCATGGCCCTTAGGGGGGCCAAGCATCAGCCTACTCATAGACCTGGGAGTAGCCTGTCATCGTCATGAAGGCAAAGGGCTCATGTCCTCCAGCGATCTTACTATAAGACCCTACGAACTTAGCCATGGCTTTCTCTAGTATCAAACACCTAGTACACCCCAGGAGCCGATGAAGGTGAGCTCAACGACATACCACATTTCGTTGCCATGAGGAGCTGCAAAGAGGGGCCTATACCGCATACGAGGCTTCACTCGACCATCGTAACTGACAAGGCGTACCCTACATATCAAACATGCTCATTAACATACACTCGTTTGCCCTGTTGGTTGATCCTGTAAGGAACCTGGGAGTAGTCAGCATAGTACCTGCCAAGATGATATCCACTGTATTTGAGAAAGGGCATGCCCCCCCCCCCTCACTTGCAGGGCACATAGTCGTCTATGGTAATGTCCTCCCATCTACACTTAGTATGGTCATACAAGCTCACTGTATACTTACCTTCAGGCGAGATGACCTACAGCACACTACACATCCTAGGGAGAGGATGCCCTTCCGGTCACCTTAGGCTCAATACGTTCCACCACTGAATCGGGGAACTCCGCCAGACAGGCCATGCTGGCCAGGAGCCAGCAGTCCCCAACAACTCCTTGGATGAGGTCATTGGGCTCAATAGTATCGTCAAATAGGTTTACCTGTTCCTAATATAGGCAGGGTCGAATCCTCTCGGGACCTACCATATCATCGTGGCTAAGACCACAGTTCATTCTTATCAAATCTGGTATGCGTATCCACACTGCCTCATCCCGCTCGGCCGGGGTAAGCCGTAGACGAGACTTCCCATCCTCACTGCTAACAGGACCTACCACACCTTCCTGAACACCAACAGGATCGAATGGTATGGCACCTATAGTACGCCTAGAATCCAAAGGCGAGAAGTCCTTATCCATGAACAGCTTATCCCTGCCCGGCTGTGGTACCTACTACCGCCACCCCTCCTCCCTACCACCATACCACCCATCATCACCTTGTCAGGTGGAGGGGCATCCACTGGGTTCTGTGATGCCCTCATCGTTCTCCACCACCTAAACAGGACCTCTACATTACCCAGCCTAGAGCCTCTCGTCACGGTGTTGTGAGCCCCTGCCATGTATAGGCAGTACATGTGCCGTTTGACATGCCTACGTATCCTCCTTCTATTCAACCACCGCCTAAACCTAGCCCTCATACTCCATCGGTCATGCCGTTGAATCTCCATCAGTTGCCACGACTTACCCGCATCCTTCTGGGCCCCACCATGCCTAGTATAGTAGCAGGCAAACAATACAGTGTTGGGCTCAGTAGGGCAGCCGAGGCCACCGTGACGAGGGCACGATGTCTCAACAAGCAGGAGCCTCATACCACACCCCTCCCTACCTCGATCCCACCTTAGTCTTGTGCGAGTCCCTGCCAGACACTCTGTGGTCCTGAGAGCAATACTACCATATATGCATGCTCATATAGCCGTCACCTCCCCCTGAGATGATGATGAGAAGCCACCAGTTGGAGGTAGTCGATTCTGATGGGCGTATGTACTCGCTGGTCCCAGCTGGGGCACGGCCTTGTTATGGTCATACGCAGCCCATGCCGCCTCTATATTGTCATATCTCTTCTCCACAGCTGGACAGTAGTAGGCCTCTTGCCCTAAGGCGACCCCTGCCCGATGCTATGGTCAAATGAGTCCCACCTGGCTTGCCGCCAGAGACCACCCTGACGTACCCAGGTGGCGGCGCTGAAGCAAAGATCAACACAACGTTAGTCCCATGACCTACTACCTCCCGAGTGCCGATGTACTACACCAGCCCTCCCATACCTACACCGACACTACCAATACTATGACCAGCAATATCTCTACTCAGGATGATAATCTCCCAGCTGGCCTCCCGTGAGATGCGCATGAGCCGGACCGAGTGGTGGCGGTCCCGACCGGATTACAGTACGATGATCCTACGTATGTAAATGTACATTCCACACTGTAGCAAAGGCCTCACTTTGTGGTGATGATGATCATCATCAACTACTACTGCTGCTGCGGCTAGAGGCCTGCTATGCACTACTTGACGTTGTACTGTATACCCCTGACATATTAGCCATGGCGACAGCATGGCATTACCGAGCTCACCGGTGTCGCCGTATGCACCACACGTTTGGTCATCACCGATGGGGAGTAACCACTACCACCACAACCATCACCAAACACACAGGCCAACCTCGCCTACCTTAAACGGAAGCCCTCGGTCTTGTCATACTGTCGAGGGTCTTTTGACATAAACTGTGCACAACTGCGAAACCCTCCGGACCCTCTTATCACAACTCGGATGAGTACGATACATTGCAGACTCTCTTCACAGAAATGAGGTCATCATTATCATCAAATCACATAATGTTATTCATACAGCACAAGAGAATACCTATACTCGGCGTATAGCTTCGTATAGGCCTGT
Source organism: Perkinsus marinus ATCC 50983 (assembly GCF_000006405.1). Classification (NCBI taxonomy): domain Eukaryota; phylum Perkinsozoa; order Perkinsida; family Perkinsidae; genus Perkinsus; species Perkinsus marinus. The sequence continues at coordinate 107,072 of NW_003205702.1, read as the reverse complement.
GCACAATTATCAACAGAATTGGCATCACGACTTCGCGGCATCCGGCCTGCCCACGACCTGCATATAGATGAGGAATTTATTTCCCTGCACCCATGTCCATACCTTATGCTCAATAGCCTCGAAATTGTTGTATAGTCCCGCACCAAAGGTACCAGCGAGGAATCCAAATACGAGGCCCTTAGACATGCCAAGCCCCTGTATCGGACCAAGGACCCCTCCAATAGCTGCGCCCGTCAATGCACAGCGGTCTGTGATGACTTGGTCTGAATACAAGCCTACTATTCATATACGCCCTTGCCCTTACGCTGATTAAATCTTATTCTATAGGCCCTATCTAGGAAGCCCTCATAGTCCACATTACCACGTACCATCCTACCATACCTACAACAAATCATCCAGCGCTATAGACACCATAACGATGGTATTACCACATGACTGGAGTAAGGACGAAAAGGCCACCCAGAGACCAGGTAGGACTGAAGGCCTTCCGATATAGATGAGGCTTGCCCATAGCTAGGGCTGCTAGGGACGAGCCAATCAACCCCACACCAGCACCGATCTAACATTCAACCATACTTGTCACTAAATAAGACAGCTACTATACCTGTGCACACTTAACAGCAACATGGGCCATGACCTCCGCCTCAGGGTCCGGTATGAGCCCCTGAGGGTCGTCCGATAGCTTCTTATCCTCCTCATTAGGGAATCCGAACAGGTTACGCCAATACCTGAAGTGGGGCCTCATATAACAACAGGCATGCATACAGTATCACCCAGCAGTATTCTGGAAGCCTCTGACGATCCTTGCTGGGTCTAGATTATGAACAGTCTCTTGCTGCTCTTCAGCCATTATGTCAACAACAGGGAATAGACTATCCCGTAAGGCCTCTCCTCACATTCGTAACACATTTGTAACACTCGGTGAAAAACGCGATATTTGCGCTATGCGGTAGTCGTGAAATATCTCTCTCAACTGGTGTTTTCCATTTCACAGCTCATGAAACTCCAATGATACCTTAGACAGGCGAGACACAATCAAATCAAGTTGACAGCCGCAGTACCCATCTACAAAGGCAACCATCGGTGTAGTACTTCCGAAATGACAACATAGTATTTCCTCCATAACAAAGGCCGAAAGGATCAGTATAGGGGGAAACTACACGCATGCTTACATATAAAAAAACTGTGAGGGATTCTCAGGAGCCTTGTCACTTTCTGTGCACTTCTACCATAATTCGGATTATAGACTCTCATAATTAGTGAGAAAACTTGTGAGCTCAGCTGAGGAAACTAAACATACATTCCAACAACTCTTGCTGTAGCTGCTGACTAGGAGGAGTGAATTGATAAAAACTCAATAAAGTGTCCTCCAGTAGAAGCATGATGAACGCAGCCATACATTGAATATTCCACATGCGAGGCAATAATATACGACAATTGTCAAACTGTGTCATGTCGAATCCGGCCGAGCAACCATCGAACTACTGCTACTACCCTCAGCTGACGACGGGGTACAACCAGGAGCCGACTGTGGACTCGCCAGATTGCGACAATACAGTCTACCATAACAACAAGAATAAGAACAAAGGGCAGTACTACTGCATGCTTACTTAGTCCACTCCCTCGCCCTCTGATCATGAAGGGCCCTATCAGTCTTGAATAACCATGCTGCGTCTGGCTCCAGGGGATCATCAGCATTACAGTCATTCAACAATGATGATATAGAGAGTAATACCTATGAGCTCACTACACTACATGTCACTACTACTACTACTACTATACTACTACTACTACTACTGCTACTACTACTACTACTACTACTACTACTACTACTACTACTACTACTACTACTACTACTACTACTACTACTACTACTACTACTACTACTACTACTACTACTACTACTACTACTACTACTACTACTACTACTACTACTACTACTACTACTACTGCTACTACTACTACCGTTTGCATCGTTAGACTAGGACTCCACTGCTTATCCAGTATGTCCAGACAAAGCACTCCATTAGCATTAATATTACAATGAAAAATCCTAGTCAGGAACTGTACCTGTCCAGTAAGGGCCTCCTAAGACACATACA
>NW_003205702.1:103589-104870 GCF_000006405.1 Perkinsus marinus ATCC 50983 | reverse complement strand
CTACACGTGTTGGTGGTAATATGAAAATTATGAGGAAGTTCCGGGAAACTCTGTATACTCCTACCAGAATTCTATAACTATTGAGGAATCTCCCAAGCTCAGCTGAACGAAGGCCAACATAAATTCCAACGTCCCTACCAAAGTTGGCTGCCGATTGTCTGAAGCGTTTCGGAGGGGCTGCCCCCACTCGAGGAGGAGAGGCCCCTTCGAAGCCCCTGGTAGGGGTATGCGCTAGAGGTGGGGAAGCAGACATAGACCTTGCTGATAGTGAGGGGGTCCTCATCGGGGGGCACGCCTTCCGACTCCCCTCCTAAGCCGACATCGACCCTCATCATAACAACACATACACCCACCAGTGCTAGCTTATCCAAGTGCACTCCTCCATCTCTTCCCATAGTAGTAGTAGGATGCCAAGCCTGTCATAGCCGTGAACAAAACCCAATGGGTGACACAGGTGTCACCTCTTCATCACTGTCCTGGCTACTAGAACTCCCTGATATCCACCTGAACAAGAGCATGGTAAAGGTAGAGTAGGAGGAGCCTACTAACCTCGAACCCCCCACTGGTCTGCATTTACCACTAGAATCAATACACATAGATCCATAGCGAGTCACTGAATGATGCGAGTCTAAATAGCGACTACTACTCCTAATGATAACAGCAGCTAACTCACTTAGGCTTCCTGTAGATATCCTATAAGGGCCGCCAACATCCTCGTTCGCTCCTCCTAGTCTTGTCACATCGTTTGAATTCAACGGGGAATTCTCCTACACACGAGCAACTATCACAGTAGCAGTATCAACTCTAGTACTACATCTAGAATCATCGTCCTCTCCATAGAAGGGCTATTCACTGCTGACAATGTCTCCAACCTACAGCGACGACCATACACGACCAACAGTGTGGTGAACCCCACTGGTCCTCCTCCTCCTCCTCCTCCACTGCTAATGCCCTCCTCCGCTCTAACACCCCAAGACGGTATGTCTCAATAACAGCAACACTACGATGCACACGATCACGATGATCTTTGAACCTGTCCAGCCAGTAGTCACCAATAGGGGCTTCTTATGACTATATAGTTTATTAATACCGTAATAAATTAAAATATAAAAATATTCACAGACTAGCCTATGAGCTTATACGAATGGTTTTATGGTGTTTATTGGCATTTCACCCGTTTCACACGAAGTGGCGTAAAACTCGGTGAAAAATCCGATATTCGCGGTGATATGCAGTAATCATGAAATGTGTTTTTCACTGGTGTTTTTCATATCACTAGGG
>NW_003205702.1:101875-103489 GCF_000006405.1 Perkinsus marinus ATCC 50983 | reverse complement strand
TACTACCACTACCACTACTACTACTACTACTACTACTACTACTACTACTACTACTACTACCACCACTACTACTACTACCACTACCACTACTACTACTACCACTTCCACTACTACTACTACTACTCACCAATGCTAGTTCCTCCCGATTCGTGACCATAGAAGCCTCACTATCCCCTCAGGCGCACTAAATTCAACATTACCCAAGCTGATAAATACCTACACCACCCCAGACAAGCATATCCCCCCTCACGTAGTATCGCAGCCGCCAAGCTGAATATGTGTTCAATGCCCTCCTTCCCATACCCTATAACCGTCATAGCATGCACCGTCCCTAAACGCTCGATAACAGCAACTCCACCGTAGTAGTAGTAACCACGTTACGTTCAAAGCCCTCAAGGTCCAGACCATGAGACAGCTTATGTACAGCAGTGTCGCGGGTGAGGTACGTAAAACTAAGAATAGTAGCCTCTACCATTTGAGCACGCCCCAACCCTGTGACGATTCATGAACAATAACCATAATCCAGGATGCCCAAGAAAAAAGGTGAATTTTTTGATAACTCTCTGCCACCATCTGAAAGCCCTTCACGAGAGCTTTCGAATGTTATGGAATATTATGAATATATTCAACTTGCAAAAAAAGGTTATTCAAAATATTACATTTTTCTTTTGACACCCCGTACATGATAATACATTTCTAACACTTCGAACTCGAAATTTTCGAGGGTTCAGGTTCCTAATCAGCGAAGTCACAACAATTTTCCAATTAAGACTATTAAAATAGGAGCATACTATTCAACGACCCCACCACAACAGTGTACCATGAGTGATCTGACAACCCTCTGAGTTGGATCTGCATACTCTGCATGCCTTCTCCATCCAGTATTTGTGGATAGCTGTAAACACCTACACTACTACATATTTGCACGCATGCACAAGACTAACCTACGCCCATCATCCGTCCTCCTACCCACCGCTGCTGCCGCGCATATTTGATAGAAAATATGGAAATTCCGTTCGCCTTGTATTTGATTCGTCACCCTTATCTTTTCCAATAGGTAACTAACATACCACAAATCCTCCAACTCTCACAGCTCACCTCTCCCTACGTTTCTATTCTGGCGCCCTTCAGCCGTAAGTGATCCTTCTCGCCGTCAAACTGCAGCTGTATAAACTTACCAAACCGTGATGAGTTGTCGTTCCGAAGTGTACCTATTTTTCATCGTTATCTTACATACCACTCCTTTCCCATCACATGCGTTCCCAAAGGCCTCTAACAATGGGTTTGACTCCAACACTTGTCTGTTAATATCACTTTTAGAAGCCCTACCACAGGCCGATAGGAACTGCATTACCTACACTTCAACGATCTCTACCAAGACGATCCAAGCGGGGCCAACTCACAAGCTTAGTGGTTTCAGTCTTGCCAGCTCCTGATTCACCACTGATGAGTATAGACTGGGAAACTCCTTGTCGAACCGACGACTCTCCACACATGCCCTGTAGTGCGTGTCATAGTAGAGCACAGGATGAGAGTATTCGACCACCTTATAAGCTCGACGGCCGTAGAGAAGACATGTGAGTATGATGAGGTTCTCAGAATCCAACAGAAACC
>NW_003205702.1:99869-101775 GCF_000006405.1 Perkinsus marinus ATCC 50983 | reverse complement strand
GGTTCATCACTCCATTATGATACGCAGAAGTCCACCAGAAATATCTGATACTCCCTTATTGTGATAAACACGCATCCTGAAATTTAGAATTTAAACTCCATCATGAGGATTCGAAACAAATAGAGGATCCCTGAGAAGGGCTTGGATGGTGGTATCAAATTTGTTAACAATCGCAGTGGGATGAGGAACTACCCTTTAAAAAGACAACGAAGTCGCACAAGCTATGATAGCAATGACAATGGGAGAGACCAGGTCCCTAAGAGAGCTCTAGTGCCACTGACGTACCCTACTGCTTCCTCCTAAAGCGATCAGCCAGGTTGCTTATACTACCCCATATAACAGTAGTATCACCAGCTGAAAACGACTCTCGCGGATACGTAATAGCATCGTTTCAACCCAACGGTATGCAATCCCCAGAAGAGGATGAAAAGGACAACGGAGCCACCGTGAATACGTCTGGCGAGTAACAGCAAACAGACGGCCTTAGCCTGGCAGCAGCAGCCCATTAGGATCTCCTATAATCTTCAGGCTACTACTTAACATCCCTAATGCAGTAGCAAGATATGAACACCAGAAAGCCTGCTCTTTAAAGTCGTGGCCGGTCGACTTGAACAAAATCTTGCATTCTTGGATTTTCTCCATGGTAGTTTCTGTTTCGAAAATGAAGCGTCTCTGCGTCGTAGTTCCGTCACAGTCGCGGGTGTACAGTGAACTAATTTCCAATCTCAGGACTGATCTCGTCAAGCTTTTCTGAATCCCCGAATGACTTCCAAGATTGTCACTCTCCACGCCCGTGAGATCATAGACTCTCGTGGTAATCCTACCGTCGAGGTCGACCTGACCACCGACAGAGGCATGTTCCGCGCTGCCGTGCCCTCTGGGGCCTCTACCGGGGTCTACGAGGCTCTCGAGCTCAGGGATGGCGATAAGACTAGGTATCTCGGTAAAGGTGTCCAGAAGGCTATCAAAAATGTCAACGACATCATCGCCCCCGCTCTCATCGGCAAGGACGTCACCGATCAGGCTGGTATCGATAAGTTGATGGTTGAGGAGTTGGACGGTACCCAGAACGAGTGGGGCTGGTGCAAGGCCAAGCTCGGTGCCAACGCCATCCTTGCTGTTTCCATGGCCGTCTGCCGTGCCGGTGCTACTGCTAAAAATATCCCGTTATATAAGCACATTGCCGACATCGGGGGAAAACGCTCCGATCAATTCACGATGCCTGTCCCTTCCTTCAATGTCATCAACGGTGGTTCCCATGCAGGCAACCGCCTTGCTTGTCAAGAATTCATGATCCTTCCTGTCGGAGCCACCTCGTTCAAACACGCCATGCAGATCGGAGCCGAAGTCTATCACAGCCTCAAGAAAGTCATCAAGGCCAAGTACGGCCAGGACGCCACTAATGTTGGTGATGAAGGCGGATTCGCCGTGCCTGTACAGGACAATAACGAGGCCTTGGATGTGCTCATGGCGGCTATCAGAGACGCTGGTCACGAGGACACTGTCAAGTTGGGCACCGATGTCGCAGCTTCAGAATTTTATGTCGCTGAAAACGGCAAATATGATCTCGATTTCAAGAACCCAAATAAGGACAGTTCTCAACAAAAGACCGCGGCTGAGATGATCGAATATTACAGAAATTGGTTCAACTCGTATCCGTTCGTATCTATTGAAGATCCTTTCGACCAAGATGACTGGTCTGCTTACACCAAGTTCGAGGCTGAGTGCGGTAAACAGGTCCAGATAGTCGGGGATGATCTCCTCGTTACCAACCCTAAGCGTGTCAAGAAGCTATTGATGAGAAGGCTGCAATGCACTGCTCTTGAAGTTAACAGATCGGCTCCGTTACAGAGGCATTGAGCTAGTACATGGCGGCAGCCCAGTGGGGAGTGATGGTCTCTCATCG
>NW_003205702.1:84484-99769 GCF_000006405.1 Perkinsus marinus ATCC 50983 | reverse complement strand
TAGAAATAGTAGGCCCCAACCAATCAACGTACATCATTGACAGTTGTCTTCTGTGGGTGACCTTCTGAGGCGCGTCTTGCAAGATTTTTGATTTCCCCCACGGAAAATTCCTCGCCAAGTCCGGTGAAGGAGCAAACCCTAAAATCAAGTCACTTGAAGCTGAAATTTCTCAGTAGTCCGCTGTCGAGCGGCGTCGCAACTACAGGTAGTGCGGCAGCGCTACCTTTTGGAGTTCTTCCGCGCACGATAGTTCGGCTTGCATGGATTGGGAGGGTCCTTTGATAGAAATACTATCTTCAAAACTGCTCGAAATAGTTTGAGTACACTCTCAGTCACAGACATCAGTTCGCCCTACAATAACCAGACATGGATCGATCGAGGCTCCACGAGACTTACCCTGGCTGAAACATTGCGGGTGGTACCGAAGATCTCTTCCATACTCTTCGTCTCATCTACTGGTGTGCAACGGGAGACAACCTGACCACGGCGATATAATAAAGCAGTTTTCGCCTTGACCGACGTGTCGCATAGCCGTAAAACCATCAGCGATCGAATGATGATACCTGACGAACACACCGGTAGCAGCTTATGCCAAATGTGTTCACCTACTTCCAGACGAATGCACTGGTTATGATATCGCTATCTCTTGGTTTGTAATTCTGGATGAACACAACTCGCCAGAGCGGGTTCCTGAATGACCATAAGACCCCAGAGGGCTCAGCCGGCGGCCCTACTTGGTGGGAAGAGGGGTCGAGCACATTTCCCCGAGCATTTTTTCAAAATCCTCATGAGTGATTTGTTCTTCCACACAGCTTATGTTGTCCATTGGTTTCCAGTCCTCGGGAGCATCAGTCCAGTACATGCGGCCTTCTGAACAGATCACGTTGAAATGTAGTTGTTTCACTTGAGGCCCTTGTCTACCATCACTATGCACCAAGCGTTGTGCAAATCTTCCTTCTCTCCCATAAATACGTATAAACTGTTCGGCGAAGCCAGAAAAGTCGACCTAAGACTTGAGGTGGTCACGACACGATTCGATCTATAACATGGGGAAGAATAGCTGCCACGTTGTGACGATAGATTCTAACGGCTGTGCTTTAGTTACCTTCTCTTGAAAAATAATAGACGCATGAACGAATAAAATTGCTTCTTCCATATCGTCTTCAAAAAGGACCTATACGTCATGTATCATCCGACTGCGTCCGATCAGCTCACCAGGCACCGAGAAACGGCATCGAGACTGTCTGTGTTATTCAGGGTACGACCTGTCTTCCTTCTCATAACGGCTGATACCATCTGAGAAGACATTCTCGGCGAATGGGTTTTCTTCGCATTGGACGTACTTTCACTGCAATGACGGCAATGATAATGCCGAGTATTGACGACCAGGGGTTCAGGAGGAAGAACTCGATCATGGTCGCGGGAAAACCAACAATAACAACAGAGTGTATTCTCTCCGCAAACAGCTTCTACTCGATCCTCATCATCGGAACTCGCGATCCTTAGTCTTGTGAAAAGCCCCATGAGAACGCTGCTGCCGTTCTAACTAGTTTGTGATCCTGTCCTTACAGCATAGCGGACGCCCCACTTTCAAGGTACGACGTTCTATCATGTAAACATCGGGTTCGTTTTAGACCTCAAGCAGGCGCCCTGGTGGGTCCTCCGAGCCTTGGAGCATGGTAGATTTCATATACGCCCCACTGGAGTGACACTGAATTGTCATAGCCCCGCACATACTCAGCATTGGAGACTATCCACGAATCACCATCACCCGCGACTCGCCATCTGAACTCACTGACTGTGCGCCATTGACCGCGGCGTCACGCGACACACGTGCACGCTTCACAGGTTGCTCCGAAACTTCATTGCGGGGCCATTCTCAAGTCGTATTCGACCGTGAGTAAAGTCAGTGTTGGATTAGACTCTGAGCTCTCAGATGCGTCCACTGAGCATCAGGCAAGACCATGAAGCTGTGGTGGGATCAAATCACATTCCCCTATAATCCAGCTCCACTACTCCTGGAGCACTGTCTCTTATCCCAACACTGCTAGTGATTTGCCCATTGAGATAACACTACACTGGATATAATTGCAGGACAATGCCTTACAAGGCCGGATTATACTTACCCGTCGAGGACTATCTTCATCATAAGCTTAGCTAAGAGATTCCTTCAGCTCAGAGAGACATATATCGTGCGTTACGGGGGATTGGGACAGCGACAATGATGCAGCAGCATCTTACAACACGGATGACTACAGAGCCGGCTCTGAAGCGTGTTAGACAGATGCGTAGAGCACTTGGCGGTGTTATATCAAAAACCACAGCGCAATTCGCGAGTGGCAAGATTCCCGACAAGAGAGAATTCTTCTTAACGATCTCGACTCGAAATCGTAACCGTAAAACGGGTTCCATATCGAACACAGCTTTACACTACTGTGAATTGCAGGTGACTCACCCTCGCCCACCTGAGATGAGCATGTTTGAAATATCCGGGCATCCTTACCTGCGGCTATTTCTGTGCGAGTATTTCGCGTTCCACGTTCGAGCATGCGTGCTCAAGTGTTCCCCCTGCACCCTAGTTCACAATTATGTTCACTTATTGAATGTACACCATGATGGGTGGTCTACGATGGTGTAGCTAGAAACTCGATGACAGAATTGTTTCGAGTACAGTATGTACTAAAAGAGTTAGAGAATTCCGAAATGCTCTATAACAGTTCTGAACAGTTGTACGTGCTGGCCATCGAGGTTTCTTAGCTAGTCATTACTTTTTCCAATAACCCACTGGCAAACGCAACAAGAACTGAACTCGCGAACTCAGAGTGTAGACTATTAGACAATTGTAACATGCCATGCTCACATGCTTCTCGATGGTATTTCACATGGCAGCAACACTGTTATGAATGTCCCTCGTGGTTCGAGAAATAAGAGAACCTAGTTAGCCTATAAGCCAGAGGATGACAACGTCGACGTAACGCCAAGAATTTCCCTCCCCTTTCTCGGTCATCAGAAAATGGTAGAGGCGGTATGAAAGAACTCGGGATTGCCTACTTCTCGAAGGTCTGCACTAATGGACGTGTATTTGCTCTTCCCGTTATCATCGAACAAAACCTAAATTTGAGCTAGTTCCCATCATCAAACAATCATCCAGTCAGAAGCAAGATCCATGTAAAACTCATCAAAGCGATAGTGGGCTTGAAAAACGCCATCCTCTCCAGACTGTCTTCAAGGAATTTCCCTAGATTTTAGTGAAATAGGTGGTCGTTTTGAAATCGTTCCGACACATGATTGAACTCGTCAGTTGATGTTGTAGGGGCTTACGGCAACAGCTTCACTGGGGCGAACACCACAACGGTCAAGTGGTAGAGAGGATCCTCAATATCATACAGACTATAGCGTGACAAGCTAGCTCTGCACGCAAAAAGTACGAACACGCTGTTCGTTACGAACAGCGCAACTATCCGTACTCTGAGCATACTTGCTAAAAAAGATCTTCTTCTTATATAACTTGGCCGCGGCACGACCCGGTCGAGGGCATTTTAGCCGCCAAAGTTGACCATTTATTATCAGACTAGACGGCCAAGCATCGAGGCCGTCGTGTCAACGGCGCAATATTTCGACGCCACAGTCGGACCATAAGCAATGATCACATCGCTGGTACAGGGTTGGTCAAGCGCCCTACCCTACACATGGAATCCTTGATAAGCGCGGCAAGCTCGTTATCTCTGACCAGCTAGAAGAGATCTATACCATCTAGAACAGTTGACATGAGAACAGCGTCCATATGAGCTCGATCCTCGGATAGCCAATACGTGAGGGATCCTCAGCTAAGCTCTGAACGCGCTGAAACGACAGGAAGACCCACTGGAACTTCCGGAGAATTCCCTCATCGCCTTGAAGGTAACGACATGCAGTGTGGGGGAATATGTAGATGGTAAACTACATTTGAAAGTGACAATATTGAAGTTCTGAGGCAAAATTTTGGGGATTTTTCATTGGTTTATGATCTTACCGGATCCATATACAAACTCTTGTATTCCGACTCGGTTGGTGAGAAAGCTCCTGAGAATCTCAGGAGATCTCCTGAGATCTCAGGCCGAGATCAGCTAAGGAAAGCGAACACATATTCCAACGCTGACGATACGGGGCTTTCCATCAAGGAAGATGCGACATCTCCAAGTTGAACTTTTGACGGTAAAAACGATCCCAACGAGTTCCCGTTCTCCAACGCAATTCTCATACAACCCTTCTTGCATGGCAGGCCCCCCTAAAGCCTCATCTCACAACATGGTATGTTATTAAAATGCTCTACTGCATTCAACCGATCATACAAAGTTGACAAATGAATTCCAATAACAACGATACACCGATAGTCGCCATAAGCAGGATTCATCATGAGATCTCAAGGTCCGAGTTCAAGCCAGAATCCTCAACAGTGTCCTGTCGAAGTACCATAAGAATCTTAGCCTCCTTACTCCGGTGCTCATTCTGGATACTATATGTAATGCCAGCTCGAACGATGAAGAAATCACCAGTGCCAAGAGCCCGCTCTTTATCTTCATAGTGTAGCAAGATAGGAAACTCCTCAACAGCCTTGTCGCCACCCTCCCCACATTCTAACACCAGTATGATCGCCGAGTTGCCCTCAGACACAGTCTCTGGCATCTTCTGCTGGAACGGCTTCAGCTGGAAAATCACCGGCATAAACTGTTGAGAGTCTAGCGGCACCACACATTTAACACCGCTGAAAATCTTCATAGTGCGGTCCTTCGCATATGAAACAAGTTTGTGACCAGCAGGAATCTTCTTGTCCGTACCATCACTCTTCCAACACTTGTCCTCCGGAGAGTACTGTGCACACGTCGGGCCGCCCTCACGATGAGCATGGGCTGCCACAACCGTCTCCGGTCTTCCAGCACCTGACATGACTTCGATCCAGAAACCTATAATTTTCCCGGGAGGAACTCATTTTGAATCTTCCACATGGCTAGGAACAGATTCTTCAATCAGTTTCCCATGTAAATATCATCACATTAGGAATATCATTTTTCTTATTGTTATCAAACCCTGGGCAGCGTTATTTCTCAAAGCTAGATGGATCCCTGCATAGTTCCCATCACAACCTTACGTGTTTTCTTGCCGGCCCCTCGAGCCTCGGTCGCTCCCTTCGATGAGGCCTTAGCTGCTGCCACTCTCTGAGCCCCCCTCTTTGCGTTAATGACGCCGGTCTTCTTCCGGGCAGCCCGGGACTTGGCCTTGGGCTGGGGTTGCCTTGCTCGTGCTGTCGCCTTCTTCTTCCCACGCTTCTTCCCACGCTCTACTTTAGTAGGAGATCGCTCCGACACCAAACTGGAAATCTTGTCAATCACAGTGGATTCCGGAGGTACTACAGCTGAGGGATAATGAGTCACCTGAAAGTGCCCCAAAGGGTCTCTCACATTTATTCGGATCATAGCTCTCCTGACTGGCCCTATTCCTCCCCCGAGGAGATGCCACTTCCACAGAAGACATCCTACTTTCACTCCTACCACCTGAAAGATTTCACATTCCCAAGGATCTTCAAGTCTTCACTACTCCCTCCGTTTTTCTTATCATGTCTACGCCTCGAGCGAACTCCTATCATGAGATCCTTCCCACTATCAGTCCGCTTATACACGACTCTCTCGCCCTTCAAAATGTTAAGTGGGGGCCTTCGGGTGGACCTCGGAGCACCCCTCCCATACTCGTGCTGCTCCTGACAATAAAATATGCACATGGTCAACTGCATGTGTTGGGGACAATATGAAAATTCTGAGGAAATTTCAGAAAATTTTGGTTAGTTTCTGAACATTTCTGTCCGAATTCGTATATAAACATGTATAATTAGTGAGACAACTCCTGAGATCAGCTGAGGAAAGCGGACATATATTCCAACACTGGAGTTTCAACGTAAAACTCGGCGAAAAACCCGATACTCGCAGTATGCAGTAGTCGTGAAATGTGTTTTTCACTAATGTTTTTCATATCACTAGGGTGAAACTCCACTGAGTCAATCAACAAGATCGCCCTTGAGTTCTCACAAATTCTTCTTCAAGAGTTCCATCACTGCTCTCAGGATCTCTGTTCTTCCTATGCTGAGCCTTCTTCCGATGCGGAGCTGCCACAGTAGGCCGATACAGCTCCGGCCCAACTTGCAGCTGACACTTACAATAACGAACATCAAGTACAACGCGGGTGAACTTGATATGCAAATGTGTGTGATTTTTTTCCGAGATTAAACTATATCGCATATACAATGTAACAATGGCTATGAACATATGTTGTGATGAAAGTACCCGTCTGGGGTACTTGTTCACTATAATTTGTCTGACAAAATAACACACATTTGCATATCAAGTTCACACGTACCGTAGCGGCAACCTACTGAAGTATCCACCATCTTATGCCTCTCCTCCCTCCCATGACGATCCCCGAATGATACCGTTTCCGAAGGGCCAGGTATGTCAGAAACCGCATCATCACATATACCAGGGTCGGCAAAGTCAGGTTCCTCAGCAGCGGTGATATCGAAAGAAGGATCTTCGGAAGACAAGTGCCTACACATACATTTTTTCCCGAAAAATTTCTTTTTTTACTTTTCTCATTAAAATTTTCCCAATATTTTAACACATTACCAACAACGAATGTTATACCAGATCTACTTGAAGCTTCATCAAACGATAACGCGTGTTGGTGAAAATTGAATTTCGACCAGAGAATACCAGAAAAGTCAACAGCTGCGTTTATTGGCGCATATATATCTCGGGCGAGCGATACTATTGTCCATATAAACGATGGTATCGAGCTACATTTTACGTGTGAAGTCTATACATGACAAAAACTGCACATATATGGGGTAGAAAACTATATTTTACACATTTTCCGACTCCCTTTAGTGTGACGAATCGAATGGTATATACCATAAACCTGACGAAATTTGGACACTTTATCTTCCCCAGATGCTATCCGTGTTATGTTAGTAGCTGTGGATATATTCAATCGAATATGCATGCCTTGAAGAAAGTACTTGTATATAGCTATCACGGTAGTTGGACTTTTCAACATAGTTCATATCCAAGTGGCATTGATTTGTTACAAGTAACATCACACCCACCTAGCCGTCTCGTCGGGATCTTCAGAGGACTCTCTCCTCGAGTTACGATGGCCTCCCACGGGACCACTTCGGAGCAGATCAGACCGAACGACCCTTCCCTCAGGGTGACGATGACGATCCGCCCTCTCTACTTCTTGAGCCTCCGGATCTAGTAATGAGAGGAACCCTCTTGAGCTCTCCCGAGTCGAACAGTACAGTGCGTTTCAATTTGATATGCGAACTACGTCATTTCCCATTCGAGTACATTCCTAACGCTCGCAAAGAGCGACATGAACTAATATACAATCTTCTCTACAAAATGTCCAACTACAACCCAACACTGAAATTTCATCAGTTTTACGTGAAGCGGCGTGAAAGTCGGCGAAAAACGCGATATTCGCGGTGATATGCAGTAGTCGTGAAATATGTTATTCACTAGTGTTTTCCATATCACTAGGGTGAAACTCCATTTATATACACCAAATAGTACGTTTCAATTTGATATGCAAATGCGTATCATTTCCCGAGATTGAACTATATCGCATAAACAATGTTAACATTGCTATGAACATGTGATGTGATAAAAGTAACCTTTCGAGATTGTGATAGCGACAAGTTGTTCATTATCAATAAAAAGAAAACACACATTCTCCATATTTGCATATCAACTTGGCACGCAATCACTCTACTGCTACTTCCATCGCAACACCAATCACAGCACGCCGAGCGCCCCTCTCCCACCGAGAGTGGGAGGAAATATACATATGGTCAACTACATGTGTTCGTGACAATATGAAAAATACTGAGGAAGATATGGGAAAATCTCATTGGTTTCTGTACACTTCTATCCGGATTGTATTTGAACTCATATAGGAAACTCCTGAGCTCAGCTGAGGTAAGCGAACATATATTCCTACTCCAACACTGTATAGGAAACTCCTGAGCTCAGCTGAGGTAAGCGAACATATATTCCTACTCCAACACTGCATAGGAAACTCCTGAGCTCAGGTGAGGAAAGCGAACATATATTCCTACTCCAACACTGTATAGGAAACTCCTGAGCTCAGGTGAGGAAAGCGAACATATATTCCTACTCCAACACAGCTACTCCCACCTAGTGTATTCATGTAGCTAGCCCCGTATTCATCGCCAGGTTGGGACTCCACATTTCCTACTGAGCTAACACTCCCACCTCCCCTGGGAACACCCTGGGAACAAATACTGCATGTTCTGGAGAAATACAACACATACTATTTCCCTCTCCCTGCGGTCCTTCCTATGGCCTCGATGCGCTCCACGATGATCACGTTGTTGATGATGATGATGCCCTCGCGAGTGATTTCGTTCATGCCGATTCACAACTTCGGGAACGACCGCTGCCTCCGCCTCGTCCAGCAACGATTGGAAAGTGCCCTACTTCACAGTAGGAGAGCATCCTTCCTACTCGCCCACCTCCACACTAGTGGTTTGCGAATTCTGATGTTGATCTCTCTGCCGTACTCGGACAGGCTCGTGCGTTGGCACCACGCTGGCCTGGCCCCCCGGGGCTCGGCCTGCTCTTCTCCTTTCCGGCCTCCTTATGCGTTCACGTGCAGCAGCATCCTCTGGTGGGATAGGCCTGGAAAGGCGACACCGGTGCTGGGTGGTGATTTTCTCGTTCGCCCTCATATCCCAAAAACGGTTCATTCCAATATTCAATGAATAATCGTTATATCTATGCTTTGTGAAAGTTTCGCCGACGGGAAATGTAGATTTTTTCAATTTCCTTCGGAAAAAAATTCGCTCCTCATGTTCTTATTCCTAAACTAATTTGGGGAGTTTCCTCGCTGCTTACCGAAGTTCACAAACGGCCTGGAGTAGAAGTGTACAGAAATTTTCGTATTGCCACCAACACATGCATTATAAGCGCCGATATCAGCGGCATTTTCTCTACCTCGGAGGCACCTCCCCTCGCCAGGGACCGAAGTGATGACAAACATCCTCAGCTGATTCCCTATCACCCTCAGGAGGACTAAACACAGCTCATACCAATAGCCAGATTCAGCAGCACCCCCACGAGCTGCTGTTCCGCGGCCTCTTCCTTCTCCTCACAATAGCCGCCGAGTTATCAAGCTCCCTCTCCCCCTCCCAGTCCGTATTACAAGCTGTGTCTTTCACCTCGACTGAGAAAACATCACTTCCGACACAAATAAAAAATAACTTCACCTCTGTCGCGCCCTTCGGGACGCCTCTTGCTCTCCAGCGAGCAGTGCTCACAGCAGGTAGGCAGCTTACCACCACGTTTACACGGACATGCATTACAACACATCGCATGAGCGTCCCGTATGTCGGCATTGCCCGTGCCTCTACTGCATAAGGCCGGCCGTGTGGTACGGCTCGGAAAACCGCCTATAGTCGACCTCCTCTTCAGTCTTGGCGACCTGATCTGACAGCATTGCCCGACCTAAGCACAAACCCCTACCCAAATGTAGCCGTCTGGTTGAGCATTCCCTGATTCTCTTCATCTCCATCCTGCGGGCAAAACAAAGCCCTATAGTAGCAGTAATGTTCGTCCTAAGCACTCACCTCATACGCACTTCCTATTCGTCCATCTGCCGACATAGACCTCCTCAATCCTCCCTCTCTGAAGGGGAAATGTCCATCGAAATGAAAGACATCTGTCATTAGACTTACAAGAAATTATCAATTGTACTACGCCTGTGAGAAAGGCTAGTTCTGAAAGCGTTGCTGTTCCGACGGGCCGCCACTGGTCGCTCTTCAGGCGATAAAGTGTCAACCTCAACCGGTCCGAAGCGAGCAAGACCGCCCTGAACAGCCCCTTATACAGCCAGGGTAGAGAAATATACACCTAGTCAACTACATGTGTTGGTGACACTATGAAATTTGTGAGGAAATTTTGGTAAATTCTCCTTGCTTTCTGGACATTTCTACCGGGGCTCCTCTATAGAGGAGAGCGAACATACATTCGTCCAACACTGCATACGAGTGTCTCAGCCTCACCCCAAAGTTAGGGGCCTCCCTAGATGTCAGTTGATGATCTTCTTCACGTATGACCTTCATAGACGGCCCCATGGGAGCCCGAATCTCTCGAGGGCCAGGCCCCTCCTCCATCTATCGATACCGCTGATCGAGCTCACACAAGCTACTCTCACCTCATGAAGTAGAGGCGTGGCAAAGCCCCCCGCTATGGTATGCCCTAGGCAGTTACTTCCGACACTGGACGGGGTCAACGGGGGGAATCGTGACTAGCAAGCACAGCTACATCGACCATCGCATGCCTATGTGCATCTACCATCAACTTCTTGCGCTCCTCACTGAGCTTGGCTAAAACTTCGTCGGTCCTCTTCCGAGCCGCCTCAGGAACGACCGGCGTGCTCACTGGGTGCGACATAGCTCGTCGGAACCGCCTGATCAGCGACTCGCGTAAAGGCTCTATAAAAGGTCGTACTTACTCCCAGGCTGGATTGTCCTCATAGTTGGGGCCTGGGGGTAATGAAAATTGACCAGGGAAAGACGCAGGTGCCCAAGCATACGGAGAGTATACCCTAACACAAACAATTTGATATGCAAATGTGTGTTATTTTCTCCGAGATTAAACTATATCGCATATACAATGTAACAATGGCTATGAACATATGTTGTGATGAAAGTACCCGTTTGGGACTGTGATGATAGCGACAACTTGTTCACTATAATTTGTCCTACATTTTCATATCAAATGGATACACACTATACGTACGAGTATAACCACATAGCTAACGACGTAGTACTCCTCCGGAAAGGGCGGTGGGGGATAAGTCGTGGAGGAGCCCATAACACTAGGGAACTGGCTCCGGTTCGCCATAGAAGAAATCGAGTGACAAGACGGCCGACAATATACAACTACAGTAAGGCATGACCCTGTTGTGGCGAGTACTCCGAATTCTCACAAAGAGCTCTATGAACTGCGACCAACTTTATCAGAAGAACAGCCTAAGGCAATCGTGGTCATCCCTGGCTTGCGAATTGACATGTATTAAACTCGATACCTTTATAATAGTTCACAACGCAAGGGAGATACACTGCCAGGCTCGAGTGTACTCTTAAAAGTCCTCAGAGGAGACATCACCTTCACGTGGCGATCGACATGAAATCACATCAGATCGCGTTAGACTTAGTCGAAACTCCCCAAGAATCTCGTAGAGCTAGGCGATGAATGGACAGGGAGTATAGTGTCACCCCCAGTGGCAGTCGCGTGCCGTGACGGTTGAGACTAAGCCGGGCACTAGATACTCTGAGTAACTACTGTTGGTTCAGTAGTTCCTGTGGGGATGAATCTCTTCCCTGCTCTCTCCTTGCACTGCTATTGATTAACACGTTATAAAACTACCAACGCAGGGCTATGATAACAATGGGTGCAACGACAGCATGTCTTTGTTAGAACACGACATCGTTCAGTGTCGTACAGAGCATCAACACAATCGTCACCTTCGCCCATCTACTCTCTACGCTGCCATCACCGAGGTCGGCAAGAAGCTCAAGTAGGAACAGTAAGCCGTCGAATGCCTGAACAATGAAGTTGTTTCAGCTACTCGGCGTGTTGAATTACTTACTTCCAAAGGCGCCCACTCATGAGCGTTGCATAACCTCTCCGCCCTGCTACATAGCTGAGACTGCACTCTATCCCACTCCGTTTGCTTAGCCGCTGACTGGAGCTCCGACAGCAGCTGAGTGGCTCTGTATTTATCAGCGCCTCCTTAGGAACCTGAGAGTTCCCCTCCACTGCATCGAAGGCATTTGGAAAACTACCAACTCAGCAAACCGGATGCTTCCTTGAAGAAAACTAAACCATGAGAAATGAATAAACCCTTGTGCTCTGCGCCGTCACGAACAGTGATTACTCCTGAACATCGCAGTAGTTTTGAACTTACCAGGAGAAAGCTGTGACATGACTAGAGAGTGATTGTTGGTGACAGTAAAAGCCCCTTCTGTCCTGGCAGATTCACACTGTCGACCTGACAGTTGAAAAAAAGGAAAGTGCTGTAACGACCACGTATAATTATTGGCTTTTGATAGAATATATCCTCCTTAAGAGATCCCATAGTAAGCAGCAATCGGCTGGTAATGCCGGCTGGTGTGCTGGCACTAGGTAGGAGGCCAGCACGTAGAATAGGGGAGACGTGAAGAGACATCTAGTGTGATGACTATATCCAACGGCGTGGGAAAATATGCACATGGTCAACTATGTGTGTCGGTGATAATTTTTTTTCTGGAAATTTAAGTGAATTCTTGTTGGTTTCTGTACATCCATGCTCGAATTCGTATGAATAAAAAATCAGCAGAACCTTCCAACGATTCCGTCAGAATTTTCATATTGTCACCAACACCTGTCGTTGAACATGTGCATATTTTCCCACACTGCTATCCAAACAGGCAGTGCTGATCATCATCGGCAGCCATGATGAATGAGAACATACTTCCACAAGAGTGTGGATGCAAAGTATAATGAAGTTTCACCCGTTTTGCGGGAAGTGGCGTAAAACTCGGTGAAAAACGCGATATTCGCGGCCTGTAGTAGTCGTAAAATATGTTTTTCACTAGTGTTATTCATATCACTAGGGTGAAACTTCAATCTTAGTTCATTATCACATGCCATGTTTTACACTGCACTTAGACAAGTGAGTATATAAACGGATCGTTACAGTGAGAAATGGCGAGGACTTGACTCCTACAATCTGATTGAGCCGCATTCTACGCAATCACAATAGAGACCATTTTTCACGCCCTGACCGATTCATGTGTTTTTGGGAGGAGTTCAGCGGGAGGCAACATTTACCGTTGAATTTGCACCATTTCCCGGTCAATTCTAAAGCAGTTGTTCAAAAGTTCAAACGAGTTCCACACAAAATTAAGGAATGATTTTGAATCATTGTGAAATCGAATTCATTTTGAAGTGAAAAGTTTACTCATTTCTCCGAGAAATGGTTTAGGGTTGCTCAGGCGATGTTGACTCACATAAACAGTGTCATAAAATTGGTGCATGGTCAATCACATGTGTTCGTGACAATATGAAAAAAATCTGAAGAAAAATTTTGGAAAATCTTTGCTACTCTCTGTAAATTTATGGTATATATCCTCCCAATTTCGTGTATAAAATGTGAGGGAAATATTGAGCTCAGGTGAGGAGAGCGAACTTTTTTTGCAGCACTGAGCATAAGAAACACCAGTTACCACTTCTGTAGGTCTTGCAGGGCTGCGTGAACGTGAGTGGAACCATGGACTCCAGAAGATCTCGAATCGTCTGCGAATGATACGGATCTACTCTAAGGATAGTAATCTCCTAATAATAGAACTCAATACACGACAAGTCAACAGATATAACCTTGTACGAGAGCGGACGTACAATAGATACGTTACGTAACGTAACGGTTACGTTACAATTATGATTACGAACTACGTATGAGCTACAACTAGCTCTAGCTTTGCAGCACCTTGGCACACAGGAACAATTGTGTTCGGACCGAAAATTAGGGGCAAGGAAGCAATGTGGCACAATGGTCTAGCCACGGGCACAAGTTGTGCCTGCGACTGCTTCTACGACTTCTTGCGACTGCTTCTAGTGTTGTACCACACAACACTAGAAGCAGTCGCGAGCGCCCGAGTGATCGATTATGATCCTGCGTTACCGCAGATCTGAGTGCTCGCAGCACCTTTTCGGTGTGTCCCTGATAGGGTTGGCATAAGCACAATCACCTGTGACGTAGAAGAAGGGGTAACAAGACTATTTCGTAGGGGCTTTACTTGACAGAATCAACTCGGGAGGTGCTACGATCTATCTAGTTGAAGGAGATGTTCATCAAGGATGGTGCGCCGTATTGGGGGCTAGTGAGGCGTGAATGATTTTTCCAAACTCACCACTTCATCTGGCTTGACAGCTTATACATCTTAGCGGTAGTTTCAGTAGCGAACGCTCGCGTTGTTAGCTCTCTGTCGTCGCTGCGAAAGGTGTTGTTGCAACGTTAGTTTGCGATTTGCGATTAGGGCAGTGGTTCCTATTCTTTGAAGGGTCTAAAACCATATATTTTTGTTAATATTATTATACCTTATATCGATAACCATGTTAACAGGATGTTATATCATATTTAATGTATCTATATTATAATGATATTCTATTACCTTTTGTATCTATTCGTTGCGTGGTAGATCTAGACTCTCCATTATCCATCTCAGCATCAAGCCTTGAAGATAGAGACATATTATTATTAATAATACGAGTGGGAGTTGATAGTATGAAAACAATATTATCACATACAATACATTGAACACCTTATCATCACTCGTATCATTATATTAGCATAGCATAGTAGCTAGCCTAGACTTTAGCACAGCTTGTAGGAGATTGTGCAATAGGAACGATTGTGGAGGGTCATCGCGTCGGACTTGAGAGGGCATCCCGTCAATGAGTATACTCTCAATCCTGTCGGGATAGGTATAATAGAGCTCGAATGTCCCCGTCGTCGAGGCGCCCACAAAAACGGTCGAGAAGTGATGACATATCTTCAAAGGTTCGCTCTCTGCTAGAAGAAAATGACGAAGGTGCAGCTAGACAGGTGCTAGCAGCAGAAACTTGGTGTATTGTATAACAGCATTGTCAGATTCTGTCGCTTATCAAAGATGAGATATCTCCTGATGATGTAACTACGTGGTCCGACCCTGTTGATAGCAAACACAACACTTTGCTGCACTTGGCAGTGTCGGCTCGTAACTCCATGTGGGCTAGGCTGAACTCCCCATTCTGGCTAGTCGAGACTTGCATTCAGGTTGATCCGCCTCCTATGTAACGAATTTAGTTTCAGCGTAAACGCTCAGCGGAAAGGGGACAAATGTGAGCATTGTCATTGTACACATCACTCACACACAACGTTGGAAGATATCTCATGGCCGACCACATGTGTTGGTGGCAAAATAAAAGTTTTTAGGAAATTTCCGGAGATTCTTGTACGTTTCCAGCTGCTCAGTTGAGGAAAGCGATCATATTTCCCAACACTGCTGAGACTTAACATGAAAGTCTCAACCTTTAGGCACGCCACTGCATCTATCGATTTGGAATCAAACGATGGACATTACTCGGATACTCAGCGAGGAGTTGTCAGCTGATTGGGACCTCACAAACAGCAGAAATGAATCACCTAGGG
>NW_003205702.1:80821-84384 GCF_000006405.1 Perkinsus marinus ATCC 50983 | reverse complement strand
TGGCTTAGAATCCAAGCTCTGAAGGCTGATATGAGTCGATACCGACCCTTTTGCTGGTTGCACCTTGATAAACTTGGGTCCAATGGTGCACTCACAGCGGGATTCTTGAAGCCTGTATAGAGGAAAAAATAACACACATTTGCATATCAAATTGCCA
This sequence comes from Perkinsus marinus ATCC 50983, assembly GCF_000006405.1. Lineage (NCBI taxonomy): Eukaryota > Perkinsozoa > Perkinsida > Perkinsidae > Perkinsus > Perkinsus marinus. The sequence goes on along the minus strand of NW_003205702.1, from coordinate 84,227 downwards.
CACACTGTAGACTCGTGCATGACCCATCCCGACCGTCGAGCGATGAAATACAGAAATTCGTTAGTGAATCGGGATGAGCTTCAGTAGTCGGATTTACGTGATGCGAAGAATTGTCGATGGGTTGGATCCCTATTGCTGACGCTCAGGTTTGGATATCGATGGTCACCGCGCCACCGGAGAGATCCGGACAGATTCCACCAGTTTTAGAAGTCTATATGAGGATTACTGATGCAGAGGCAACGCAGATCATCAGCGAGAACCGATATGTTGTGGAATATTCCACGAAAAAGTAAGTGGGGTTGAGCTAAGTATCGATGGTGAATGATTTCGACCGATCGGGATCGAGCTTCCGTCGCGCGAGCAACGGTGAAAACTAATTTTTTGGTATGGTACCAACTCGGGTTCATTCTTCGCGAATCTTATGGTTCCGAACTATTAGGATCAATCGCTGTCAAAATTGTCAAATTTGGCAATCCATGTTATAATTGATTATTACATGGATTGTCAATTTTGGACTTGGCGGATTAGTTCCATCTGTCGACTGATACTTATGGCATGTGTCGAGGCCTCCGCGGATTGTCTTGTCCGAATCTGTCACGGGTCATATCAGCGACATCCTTGTTAGGCTCGATGCAAGCTGTGGTGATGCTCTCCTGGCCAGGCTGAAACAGAAAAATGCGTACTCAGCTGGAGGCCTGTGAGTGCTTACTCTAGTCACCGTTCCCGGTGGTATGCGTCGTGATTCCAGGTACTTCGAGTGTAGTAAATCCACCATGTCGTACGATGCTTGCGCAGACGCTATGTTGGAGGTGTTGAAGAAAGAGTGCCCACGGCGATACTGCCTTTTGGCTGGTTACAGGTAGGCATAGTTTGGACTCTGTTCATATCCCTTGGGTCGGCACAGGAAGTAGTGAGGTGACAACTTGTCTCTGGGAAGATTCATTGTTGGCGATGTTTACATGTCATCGATCAGAGCTCATGCATATCGTGGACTGTTGCAGACGCATCTGCCGAAGGTAGCCGACTGGTTGCATCAGAACGCTGTCATGGATGTTTCATCTTTACACCAGTACGAGGAGATGAACTCACCATGAGCTGATTTCTTATGTGTCGTGCGCCGCGTCAGATTTGCGATTCGTCATGGACACGTCAATGGTGCTGCACCTTCGAGCCACCCACGATCATCACTGAGTGGGAAGGCACATTGTTTGGATGCGGAGTCCGACGTGAACTCAAGCATTGAAGTTTTTCGTTGGCTTTTAGAGCAGAATTGTATCTTCCGTTGAACGGCCGAAGGAGAAACGTGTTGCGTTGTGAGAAGTGCGAACGCTTTGCTGCGTTCTGCGATCTCTATGGTGCGTTTGCTGCACTGCAAATTGTGAAACAAACTTGAGGCATCATTTCAGCTCTTCCCGGTTCGCCTGACGTCGGCCGTGGACGTTATATATTATCATGGTGATGAGATGGACAGCTCACCTCTCCGTATACTATACCTTTAACATATGACACTTTGGCCGAGTGGTTAAGGCGGCGGCCTGCTAAGCCGTTGGGCTCTGCCCGCGAGGGTTCGAATCCCTCAGGTGTCGTTTCGGTAATTTTAGGATTTTCATATTCCAAATTTCACGGAAATGCGAAGTCACATCCTGCTATAGAAGATGCAGCATCTCAGATGCTTAGCGCCTAATGAACGACTAGGGACGGATACAGCTTATACTCACGAACAACAAGTCTCTCTCGTTCCCCTGTTGACACTCAAGACCAGTCGTATCAGATTTTCGACAGGATTTTTCGACGGCGTTACCCCATAAGGGAGGCCCCAGGAATGTTCTCACGAAAACACAATTCATTCTCAGCAGGATGCGTAAGGAACAATATGACATTGCGGGTGGTGGCATCACTAGCAGAGCGAAGGAGTGGTCCGCCATCGTAATAGTAGCATTGTTAGCAGAACTTCCACTTGTTGCCGCAGTTCAAACAGGTAACGAACGTAGTCATAGGCTCATCAGAAGAACGAGTCTGCATTTGAAAGTATCTGAAAAGTGAAAAATTATAGGTATCAGACGGCAGAGTTAGCTCACGTCGTCTGACTCTTCCTGCATTTTCCACACTGAAACATGCCACTCTTCTGTATCGCACCATGACGCATAGCCCAATCGGACTGACATTCCTCCAGAGCAGCTTTGGCTGCATTGGCACGATGCTGATACGATGAATTTTGACGACTGTCCTCTAGATAGGTGACCCAAGTTGACTCACCTGGTTCTTAGCCTCTGATGCCATGTCTTCTGAAGTCAGGGTAGAGTACTTTTCACGAGGAAATAATCCTACAAGCACCTGAAGGCAGCAGTAGCTCCTAAATAGTACACCTGCTAGTCCACCACCTTCCATTGAAAATCAGGGTTCGAGGAGTCCGTCAAGTTGTATTTGATGCTTCGTATTTGCGACAAGTACCTAAGGATTTACCCACTGTGAGAACTTGCATTTCAAGGCGCCGTACTCCCTTTCTGACAGCTTTGAATGACACTCTGCCTCAATCTCTACAGCCCTGACGGCGGGTTCAGCCTCTTCTGGATTCCGTCTAGGCCTCAGTGCTTTGAATAAGAGATTGCGAATCTAAAACGAGCGTGTGTCATTTCCATAGACAACTAGAGAATATTCTTTGGTTATGGATGCTGACCAACGATCAACAATAGGTCGAACGTTGAGTTCAATTATTACTACGAATCCTACGCTAACCTTGCAGTACTGGAAGCACTCGACCACGATCCACCCGGTAGTATGACCTTGTCTCTCTTCGGATCACCGCATCTTGCTACTTCCATGACAGACGTGAGATCAGTATTTCCACTGCTACTGCTGCAGCTGCCATCAGTTGTCGAGGCATCAGCAGTAGGTTGACCATTCACTGGCTTCGACGAGTTCTCCATCGCAGACTCCGCACTGGAGACCGATTTCGGATGAGAGTGATGATGGCCTGACGCATTGAGAGTTTCTAGACTGAATTATTCGCCCGTCAGATTGCCCATATTTCTCCAAGAGAACTACCCCGTGAAATGGTCACCTGATGAAGGCTTATAATCGATCTTCTTCTTCCAAGCCCCCATGAGGTTCTTAGCGGCCTTCTTGGCCCGTGGTGTTGTCTCATCAGCATTGGCCGCTTTGTTCAAGGCTTTACCTGATACCACAATCATCCCAGGCTGATCATCAAAATACACTTCTCCCGATTCTAATTCGCTCTAAAACGAGCCGATAAGGCAGATTGCCATATAAGACACATGACGGCATTACGAAGAGACTATCGTTTCTTGATAATACTGTCGAATTACTAGAGTCAACGTAGAGTGTAATACACAGAAACAACCTCCCTCGATTGAACCGCCATATAATGGTAAAGGCTTAATACTAC
>NW_003205702.1:75638-80721 GCF_000006405.1 Perkinsus marinus ATCC 50983 | reverse complement strand
ATCATCGTAAAACACTACGAAGTTCTAAGGTGCATTGTGAGTGTGGGAAGTCCTCAGTGACTATATATTAGTCTTCGCCACGACTATGCACCTCCTTCTTTACTCACAGATAGTGTAGCTATTCTCATGAAATCGATCAACCTCAGCCCATCCAGTTCGACTCGTATGTATATGAAACGTAACACTCGTATTGGTGTCGTCTCCAAAGTGCTAAGACCACGTAAGTTTGCCACGAGTCTTGCAACTACCAACAGCTGAGTGGAACAGTGCTGCAAAATATGTACTCGCTTTTCTCAGCTGAGTTCGATAGTTTTCTCAATAATCATAGGAGTTCATATATGAGCCGAGAGAATATATACGAGGAGTGAAAAGAAACTCACTGAAATTTCCCGAAGTTTTCAAATTCCCTTAGAGGTCTGCTATTATCACTATTAATGACTCACCAACACTTGTGGTTGATCATGTGCAAATTTTACCACACTGAAACGCAGAGGTTGAGATCGACCAGGTGCTACCACGAGAGAATCGCGAACGCATGAAGTCTACTATGATGCTCACTAAATGTTGTTGGAATCTCAAAAAAATACGATCTTCGAAGGAATCGTCTTTTTCCTCAGGGTTAAAAAGCTCGTTGGATTTACTCAACACGAGAATTCAGTGTTGGATTTCCGTAAAGTCATCATCGGAGTTTCATTCGAGGTCTGTTGGAGACCTGCGAAACGCAATCAACACCAATAGGCCGACCACGAGCTTATGGTCTCTCGTTAATCTACACCCAAGGCCATTTAATCTCTAAGGCACGTGACGCCTAGGAAATCGGTAATATGGGTGAATACGCAGATGTTCTCAGACGTATCAAAGAATTCATCAAAAAAACATATCAGGCATATGCTTGTCTAAATTTTTGAAAATCATCATCGACTTCCTAGACAGTGAGGTATTAGAACTCAAGAGGACCGAGAAGACACTGAAGAGACTCTCGGCCAGACATAACGAGCTCTTCATGAGTTTTCTCTCCGATTGATACGCTTCTAGCAGGAACATATCCGTACGAGCGCAACACTGCGAAGAGTCATCAACGATTGCCGCCGTTAACCATGACGTTTAACCTCAGCCCAAACTCTGAATGATCGAGCAGCCATCGCTTAAGGACAAATCGATCAGGTGATCGATTTGGACGAGCTCGTTCGTAAATTGGATCGATTATCGGCGCAATTTGGCGGCCACGACACAATGTCTCTTTCGTTCACGATCAAGGTCGGCTCTTATGAATGACTGCTAAGGAAGCGACAGCTTTACTCTCAGACTATACCGGAAATTAGGGATCTTTCGAACGACAAAGTGAAGCACCCTGGTAAGCGGCGATTCGAATGATCATATTAGAAGCGAGAGCGGTACTTTGGAATCCGCATTCACTCACTCTGGAGGTACTCCACAAGCGGACATCAGTCAACCTTCGCACTCCGAAAACGTCCCCAACCGTCACTGTGTCGATCGCAACAGAAGGACATCTGCTAACCACGTGTGGCTGAAAGACACTATACCGCCACGGATTTTGAACGAGGCGGGTCAGTTGTTCTACCTACGAAAGTTTACCTTGCGATACCATACTTTCTTCTTTTATTAAATTCACCATTGTGGCCTTTCTCGGCAGTAGAAAATCTCTGAAAATTGTCACTCTTGAAGAAAATTGGCATCAACACTGTGGGAAAATATGCACATGGTCAACTACATGTGTTGGTGACAATACGAAAATTCTGAGGAAACTCCGAGTGGTCCTTATCAACCTCAGTACACTTCTACCTGAATTTGTAAATAGACTCCTGCAATTAGCAAGGAAACTCCTGAGCTCAGCTGAGGAAAGCGAACATATATTCCTCTAACACTGTATAGGAAACTCCTGAGCTCAGCTGAGGAAAGCGAACATATATTCCTACTCCAACACTGTATAGGAAACTTCTGAGCTCAGCTGAGGAAAGCGAACATATATTCCTCGAACACTGGGCATCACGCTCTCCTCTAGTGTCGATGCGCCTTCACGGAATATCCCCCGTACCATCGTTTGGATACAGTAAACTTCACCGTCCCGATATCGGTCGCCTGACCAGACCTAATTCGGCAGTCAGTTTTGCCAGAGATGATAGAAAGAAACTCGAGTTGCGAGAGGTGCGGTTAGTGAACGCTCATTTCTGGCAGATAGAATGTTCAGGCACGCGAACGCACTGCACAGAAACCCAAGCCTGGCTGGAAGGCGGCCGACGCCGTTCCTCGCACATTTAAGGAGAGATCTGTCTGTGAGAAATTCACATCTGCAAGGCAACCCCACTATGTATTCCGAGTGCCCGGTAAAGATGTCTTGTCCAACGCGGAGCATGCCTGCCTGATTCAGCCTGGGCCCCGGCCTGTGTGTCCGATCAAGGGCTTTATGCCGATCCGAGCACGATCAAGTTCAACGGTGGTCAATTCAAGCCCTCAGGGGGACACAATGAATTCTCGTACGCGTACTCTAATTATGGTATGGAATAATGAGCAGATACATCCGGCCCTTAGCGGCCACGGAGTCTGACGCTCAATTGTCCAAATTCTACCGTCCTGTGTTGCACGCGTCGCCTGGAGATCCCTGCTTCCAGAGCTCTCGTACGCACCAGAAGAGGCTCAGACCGAGGAGTGCAGGCCAACGCTTGGTATAAACAATTTGGCTGTGAACAACCTTGTGAACATCGGCGCCCGTGTTAGGTGATGAACGAGGGCAACAGGATGAGTGGGACCTCTCTGGTTCGGAGGCCAGTGAGTGCACACACGGACTTGTGAACATTCATGTTTCACAGTGTTGCATCATGTTTCGATCGCCATCTGAAAGTATTGCGCATTGCCATAGTTGCTCGGCGTATCAGGCATATGTACTTGCTGTAGCTGAACCGTTGTTTATTGTCTTCAAAAGACGTCTCAGTGTGAATAGCCCTCCAGGGCAACCACCAGAGAATGTACTCAGTTCCAAACGAACAGCTGCTCCGCACAAGTCTGTTGCTATCACTCGCCTCGATAGTTTGCAGCAGCCACAATTCGGCCGTTTGGGTCCGCTCTCAAGGATAACACTCCGCAAACGACAGCAAGTGCCTCAGCAATAGCCGGTGGCTGCACAGTCGCGAGTTAGAACCATTGCGAATATGGCAGGCGGTATCGCATTCGTGGCGATTCCCTCTATGAGAAGTTCGCGATTTCAGGACATTTTCATAGTCAGGGACAATGCCTGTGATATGGGTTTTCTTGAGTTATTCACTTGGGGACAGAGCTAGTCTCGCTTGGACGCAGAGTCCTTAGCCCAGCGTCAGCAAGCTGAGAATTGTATCGACTTTCCCATCAATTGCATATTGAACAATCGGCTCGCTTTTGACTAGTTTACACTTTGGTCGATAATCATACCTAGTTTTTTTCATCCCTCACAATGCTATCGCTTTCACTCGCCTTGCTAGCTTCCAGCAGTCTCGCTTCGGCCGCTGAAATCGCTCCTCAGAGTGGAGCTCGGCAGCACTTCGCCACCGACGGTCAATGTACAGCAACAGCAGTCGATTGTGCAGCGACGGCTGACGGTGGTTGTATCGCCGCTAGCACGGCTGATGGCGGACCGTTGGACTTCAGAGTGGTCTATGTGCCTCCTAAGACCTATGGTGCCGGTCAGCAGAGAGCGGTCTACATCAACGAGATCCCTGGTGCTTTTGCCTTGGCATATCCCAGGATTGTTGACGCGTCGAGAGCCCCCAGTTATGCTCCTGTTGGTGACCAGCAAACGAGTGTTCCCACCGGGTACGTCGACATGCCGGAGGGTACCACTTACGGGTACTGGGACTCCTCTTATGGTATCATGAACGAGGCTGGCGTCTCCATGGGCGAGAGTACTTGCAGTGCCCGTATGGAGTCTTTCCCACGTGGTGACGGTCCCGAGGGTAAAGGTGCAATGTTTTGGATTGGCGAGCTATCTGATATTGGACTTGAGCTTTGTGACACTGCAAGGTGTGCCGTGCAGACTATGGGTGACTACGCTGAGAAATATGGTTACTACGGCTCTGGTGAGGCTCTGGTGGTGGCTGATGGTGAAGAGGTTTGGGTTTTCCATGTAACTCCTGACGATACAACTACGAGTGCGGTTTGGGCAGCCCAGAGAGTTCCTAAGGGTCACGCCACCATCGTGCCGAACACTTTCATCATTCGTGAGATCGATCCTGTCGATGGCGACAATTTCTTATACTCGACCAACATGTATGAAATCGCACTAAGATACGGCTGGTGGGATGGTGCTGGTCTGCTCGATTTCGCTTATGCCTTCGGCGCGGGTGAGCAGGGTCATCCTTATGTTTCCGGTCGACGTATTTGGAGGGGTCTTTCTCTTTTCGCCCCATCTCTTAATCTGGACCCTACTCTCGGTGTTGAATGGGAACATCCTACCTACCCCTTCTCTGTGAAGCCCGATGAGCCTATCACTATTGACTTCATGCGTCGCTTGTACCGAGACCATATGGAGGGTACTCCCTATGACTTGACAGACCATGTTGTTGCTGGTGGTCCCTTCAAGACGCCAGTGAGATATCCTGGTGGCAGGGCTGAGGCGACCTTCAAACACGGTGCTTGGGAAAGGGCTATCTCTGAGGAGCACTCATACTATGGCTTCATAGCTGTCACTTATAAGAACAAGTACAACGTGGTTTACTTTGCGCCGTCGTCCCCTCATGGAAGTGTTTTCGTGCCGATTATCGTTAAGCCCAACCAGAGTGTGAGGTCTATTCCTTGTCTCGAATACTCCTGGCAAGGGGAGGTGAATGACAGTTCCCTTTGGTGGGCTGCTGAGACTGTTGCTAATGTGATGGATTTGAAGTATATGTATATGGTCAATGATGTTAGGAAGGCTCAGTTTGGTATCGAGAGTAAGATTGACGAGATGATGCTCACCGAGTCCTCCGAAGATATCGAGAAGAAGATGGCGGACTATGACGACGACATTCAACGTGAGTGGATGAATATGCATTATACGTTACTTGGAAAGTATCAAAATGGTTACACTAATTGGGGCTATTCTATGGTCGGTTAT
>NW_003205702.1:33862-75538 GCF_000006405.1 Perkinsus marinus ATCC 50983 | reverse complement strand
CGCGCAGGCTGAAGAGTATAGAATCGAGGGACTAAAAGCCGAGGATCCTATTGCTGGCAAAGACTGGTAGGTAACAGTGTGTACTAACAACAGGAATGCGGCGGGCTCTGACGATTATTTGATGTTTGGTTGTCGTTATTGTTCTAATTCTCTCTCCATCGTGTATGCTAGCTACATGTCCTCTTTTGCTCTGCGGCGAGCTTGCGATGACCGCTCAGTTGACGATGTGAAGGAAATCTTAGCTGCAGCACAGCCGGGAGATTTCGTAGTCGCATGTCCATCCAGACGTGTAGATGATGCCCTCGTGACCAGGTACCCAGTCTGACTCATTCAATTTTTATCAGCGTGTGTGTTGAGAGATTGGATGCTGAAATTGCGGCGATACTTGCCCGATACGGGGGGCTCTCATTGAAAAGGTTACCAGGCAGCGAGAACCTTGTAGACGTGGCCTCGGTCTAGTGTCGTCGCTACCTACCCCTAGGTGCATCGTGTATGCGAACGTGTGACCCGAGAGAACTTCACCGAGGTCAAACATGTGCTGCAGATGTTAGTAGTAGATTGCTCGATGGACATCAACTCCTATTGCACTCTCGAGGAAAAGTAGGTTGCTGTGCGATGCAGGCATAGGGTGTTATAAATTCTCCGCGGGGAAATAAAGATCCAAGGCGAACCTTCCTCCTCTTTTGCGATCATTGCTGTTCTGAGCGGGTTGATAGTGCAAGGAGTTGCGAACACCATGCAGTTCCCTGCGGCCAAACGCGGTCTCGATTTTTGCCACTGATTGTAGCTCTGATCGCGACGTAGTTATTGACCGCCCGGGATTTTCTCTCGAAGTCGGTTACCCTCTATAGCATCATCTTGTTCTTCTCAAACGGCACTTTTTGGACCAGCCGTGGTTGTCAAGATAGCCGTCAGCCTAGGATACCCCCGAAGATTACCAGTGGTGAATTATGCAACGGATTGCGATTCTCCCGACCTTTCGCTGTATTGACGGTAATTGATCATCGGTGAAGGAGAAGGCTTTCTGATCCTTCCTTGGTGCATGTGTGACGACTGTGTACCTTATGCTCCCTGTAGCCATACCTTGCGTAGCTTTCCAAGCCACGTACAAATCCTTCCGGTCGTGGCCGGAAGCCGTGTTATGTCAAACGGGGTCGATCCCGACCTGTATTTGCCGAGTTATCATTCCCTCTATCTCCGTCATTAGACTCTACCGAGTAGAGGCGTTGATGTAGATGGAGGAAGATATCTTCATCCTCTCCGCAATATTAGTATGTCCGTGATATCTGGCACTGACTGTGGTTGGATATGGACCAGCTGTCGCGCTTCTCCCGATCACCATGCTTCCTCTTTCCTGACTTGATGCTCTCATTTGACGGACCGTGCAAGACTCTGGAATTCCTAGCTGTTCTGTTTCTGCCAGAAACTTCCTGGTTTTGGATCCTCCCAATCTCAGTGATGAATCGGTTGTTTTGTTCCCTATACATCCATATATGGGCTCTCACCCACAGCGTGTACATCCAGTGGGTCTCCTATTGAATGTATGCTGCCGTACACCGCCACGGTCCGCTCCTGCAGGTGTTACGCAGTCTGCTGAGTCATTCATAAGGCGCCTACTTTCGGTTACAACTCTGTACACTGTGAAGAACTGCGTGCCACTTTCTTGGCTGGACATTGCTACTAGCCTACTTGCTGCGTACTTGATAATCAAGTCTTGATTTCTTTCAGTCCGCCCAATCCCATTACTGTCGTACTGGTGAACCAGATAACCTCTACTCCGACAAATTGTCACCAACAAGCTTTCGCTCGGCGAAAGGGTCGACCACTCCCGAGGCGACCACACGGTTGGGTCCCTACCGGCTAGCCTTAGCTTAACTACTCTACTTCAATCACAGCATAGATGCCTTGCGGAATGCGACAATTGGGCAACCAGCCCATCTTCAATAACGGCGGTGATTCTTATGGTGTTATCTGGGCCTACTGTCATCGAAATATAGAGAGCATGAAGCCGTGGATTCGCAACAACAACATCCAAGGCTTCCCGGCAGCGAAGGGCTTTAGGCTCTTGTGGGCTGATATTCCAGTTCCTCGTGTAGCCACTGTCTGCTGATGCTCTTGCGCACTGTCTGTGCATCTTGTCTTTAACCAGGCTTTGCTGGCTGCTGCCCCCCCTGATTGGGGCTTTGAATGCTGAACGTGGGGTGATCATTGAGCTCCAAAACGAAGGGATCGTTGAGATATCAGACGGTCTGCGATCCCAACGATTCCTCTGGGCCAGACTCCATCACATTGTGACGGGTAATGATATACTGCCTACCTCACGATTTGTATTCCATCTATGACCCATGAACCAGTGGGGCCTGTCAGCATCGGTTTGCCGAGTCAGGTGCACCGTGGCCAATCTCGGCTAGTGTGGGAATCGAACCTGTAACGCTGCTCATGATGAGGACCTAGTATCGGACACGCCTTTGTTGGGTCAATCCCTCTCCCTCACGGAACACGCATGCCCATCAACCCTCGACTGAGTCGCGCGCGCGGCCGTCCGGTGTTCTGGCACGTCCTATGCACTCTAAAACGTGTGTGCCCCATTCAAGGCCTCGATCCAGCCAAATGGCCTCTGGCCAAATCCGAGGAGCTTGATGGATTCTCTAATGGAATCATGCATCATGAAGTAGCCCCATCACGAAACTTTTACGATTTATCAATGCGAGTTTCACTCCTATGGATCGTTGGGACATGCGATAGATCACCCATTGCATGTCCAAACTGATGATGGGAATATTACTACATCAGAGGGCCGACTTAGTATTAGAATTTTCTATATTTAACGTTCTCTGTTCAGAAGAGTATCCTATATCAAAATTCTATCAATCTATTTTACAACCTCTATATTGGTACAGCTAAAATTGTGAGTCGTCCTTTTAAATAGTATGACCTGTTCAGGTCTCGGATGTTCGGCTTCACTGCACTAGCTCTAGCGGTGCAACAGAGAAAACCCCCATTAGTCTTCGAGCTGTTGGCTCTTGGAGCAGACCCCAATAGAGGGCATAAGTGAGGAAGCTATCGGCCATTGCCATTGGAGTCGCGGCGGAGGAGCGTTAAGAGTCTAAACTCACAAACAAACTCCATGTCTTGAGAATTTCCATCATGTCAATTGTTCAGGGACGGCCGAACAGCCCTAGGCGTTCTCTCGGAAACAGGGCCTTACAGTGCGAATGTAAGAGCTGCTGGTATCTAATTGTGGCCGGCGATGCCATCTACATTCACGTCACTGAGAGGTCCAACTGTGATTCGCTGAGTGGTTCACTTCAGGACAAGGAAGCCGCTGTTATTCTGGAGAATCTCCTTAAGGCTCAAGGGAGGCAAATTGAAGTTGAGCTTGGACGATGAAGATACGTCTTGCAACGGTGCGAAATGCAGCGCACTGTAGCTCATGTCTCTACACTTGATTGTAGGCGGATTATCTACATACAGGCGGACGCCGACACACACTTCATATAGGAGCTAACCATGCTATGCAAGGTATTCCCAGACCTGTCATCAAGTTTGCTGTTGCGTTGATGAATGAGGGTCATTCAAGAGAATCTGGGAGAAGGACTGCTTGAAGCAAACTTGGAGTCGTGTTTCGCCATTTTGACTGTTATGAAGCTCAGATTCTTGGAGTCGTCGCGTCTCATCAGGATAATTCCATCTGACCCCACCGCAGTTTAGCCTTCCTGTGAATGCTGGAAACCAAGTCTGAGCTACTGGCTGCCGTAGTACGGCATGACTTGCTCCGAGTAAGTGGATCATTTTCATTTTGATAGGTCACCGAGTGCTGTCCTATGATAATAGTTCTAGTTGTCGACTCAGTCGACTCGACTATCATCAAGAGCATGCCGCTTTATCCCTCGGTGACCAAGTTGGTCAGACTAACGGAGCTAGCAGTAAAACTCATGTAGCTCATATTCGAGCTTCAATCAAGCAGCGCAAAAAAGGCTCTTATTGAACTTGATATCAGTGGAGTGACGCTAGACACAAAATTATCAGGGAATCCAGGGGCGAATGTATTCGTACTATCCATTCAATAGTATTCTGGCATGCTACGATGATATCATGCGAGAGAGCGTTCGATGTGGAGCGATTCGTGTCAGAAACTTCCTGATCGCGACTTATACATCATCAGAGAGGTCGACACGCATGTCCATTACTTGGCGGCCATCAATGGTAAGGTTTGGGTGCGCAGCTTGGAAGCCTTCCAATGGAAGGTCCCGAGGGCAATTAGCTTCGAATCGAAGCTACAGGGCACAGGCCCCCTCGCCACGGCCTCTACCATCGCCTCCTCATTCGCCTTCGGTTTGGAGACAAGATGCACTATGTCGCCTGGCTGAAGTGATTATCACAAATACAACTATCTTGATAAGCCGCTAGAGGATTCACTCTAATGCATTGATCTTGGGGGTTCTTAATGACACTCTCTTTGCATGGGCCTCCCTCGAACATATACGGGTAGCTGGACTCCTTCACAATGCCCTCCGCCTTCGAGTACGCAAACGCCTCTTGAGCTCGCCCTCCATCGCAGCCCCTGCAACAGAGTTACATCGGGAAGACGACGAAGATGATCTTCGGAAGGTCCCAAAAATATAATTCAATCGTAATTCCTTCCTCATATATCGAAGAGCTTTGCAATAAGGGATACAGTGAGTGTTAGAAAGACGGATCTACAACTGACGCCATCAGTAGACCCGTCAACTCGAAGGATACTCACAGAATGAGAAACGTAGAATTGGCTTGATGGAGGCTTCGATGGGAGGGGGTACAGGCGAAATAGATCTCGGGCCGAACCATGAAACTCACCGATTGCCGTATGTTGTACTGCAGTCAACCAACTGTTGAACGGAGAAAGGTACGACTCTAGGCTGTGAGAGTTCGATCTTGAAACGACTCTCCATAACGACTGAGAAAGACGAGCGGTGTAAGAACTGGAATACGCATGCTACGAACCGCTAGGTAAGTATATCATGGAGAAAAAATGCCAACGCATTGCTACCAGCGGCCCCAATTGCGTAGCAGCTTCCACATTTCTTTACGTCACCCGATTGGCGTCTTACGGGTGCCAGAGCGCCTGCAGCTTCCCAGTCTACCGATGGAGGATAATCTCCTACCTCAAAGGAATCCTGCGGGACTAAAGAGGAATAGTCGTATCTGTTAGATAAACCGAGTCTCACCGGTGGGAATGGCTGTTGCTCGGATCATCGGTGTATGTGGTTTTGGAGCAAAGTCGCACTTCAAGATGTCATTAAAGACTTCTTTCGGTAAATCGGCATATTCATTGAGACCGACTTCATGCGTCACATTGCCTGAGATATAGCACTGAATTACTTACTCAGATTTAGCAGTAACACTAACTGCTAGCATTAACATGATCTGGGCGAAGATTAATTCTTACAGCAGCCCGGAATTGCTTACTGTTGGCTCGCAGAGTTTCAATCTCTCTCATAGTGTTCTCGAAAGCATCCTTGGCTACTTGATACTGCTCATCCGTGTCGTATCTCTTATCGTAACTGAGTCAAGTTCAGCCTGAGGTTTGACTCCAGATGACGAGCGAACTCACGTCCTCATGAACTCCTGGAAGGCCTTCTCCACCTCAACGGATGCTCCGTGGCCCACAGCTATGAGTTGCAGAGTAACAACAACCAAGAACATAGCAGTTGGAATTTCACTAAGGAGAGTAAATCTCTCCAAGTCTGCATTGAATCTCAGTACCTTGCACGCCGCTTCTGTCGCTTGGCCGTTATGCGCGGCACCTTCGCCGCTTTGTGCTTACCCTGTGCTGCTATCAAGGAATCGTGATACTGTCCGTTGCTGGGTTCAAGTGATCTATCATTGAATTGCCGATAAGCCGGTCAATTTGATCCTTCCTCTATCCTGGTGTAAGTGTGGCATAGGTGAGTTAGACAATGCTGAATAAAATGTCTGAGGGAAAGTCCAGGGAAATATTTTGGGAAGAAGGTTGACAAAAGAAAATGTGGCATCACGTGCATGCCCGTACAACTGTTTTACCACCATGGATTGCGTGCTACACAGGGCTCGCAAAGTCAAAGCATGGGATTAGAATTAATCGTTACTTAGTTTTAGTGCTCAGCGGCCGAGGAGGACCCATCTCAAGTGGGAAACGCCTGCCGAAAGATTCACCTGTCGTGCCATGTGGGCTGGCAGTGCCAGCCTGGCACACTCAGATGACTGCCCCAAGCCCGATTTCGGTAAAGAACTTTAGTATAATCCTCACGTGTAAACGAAAAGTCCTCCATGTTTGTCGTCGGTATTGGCCTGCACCCAAAGCAGGCCAATGCTGCCGCCAGCTCACGCGACAGCATCGTGTGAGCAGTGTGCTGCTTGAAGCACACTTTCAAAGCTGACGCCTCGAAGGCTTCGAGGCGTCAGCTTTGAAAGCACTGCTTCGAGTCGAAGCAGTGCTTTGAGTCATCAGCTCGACCTTCCCCCTGCTCTCTCTGTCGCTCTCGGCCGTTTCCGGCCAGGCGACAAACCGGCAGCTAGTAGCAAGTTGGATGTTTATAAGATCGACTTACTCGGCGCAAGGAGACTAGCACTTGACTGAGTTTTTCTCTCCAAGCTTATTTCGGTCGCAGGGCTTTAGTCCATCTTTTTCACAAAAGTCGGTCCAGAGCATTTCCTCGCGACAAATTAGTCTCCCTCAAATCCTCTGCAATGAGATCTATCCAACCTTCTCTCCTCCTAGCGCTTATCTGAGCTCCCAAATGATATGCCCGGAATATTATGCCGGATTCCACAAAAGTAGTCTGTTCACCAAAGATGCGGGGGGAGTTCTGAGGTTGTGGCCATCCTATCGCAAGCGACGCATTCCCAGGACTATGTGACAGTCAGTGCAACCAGACCTACTCCAAATTTCGCGGTTCGTGGTGTGCGCCAATGGCGATACTTGCAACACCCTCCGTATGCACTTGCTGTAAAACACGAACAGTATTTCTCCATCTCATTCTTGCTAAGGGCAAAGCACTCACTGGTGTATAAATTATACAGTATAATATTATCGAGAATACCACACTTCGGAGGAAAAAAACTTCTGCCCCAAGCTTATATCATGCGAGTTCCAGATTTTCTGGAGTTTAGCCATTCTTTGTCCGGCGAGTTGCATGCGCCTACTAATATGAGCGTCATTATTGCGCTTGCCGTCGATTATAGCACCAAGTACACTCAATTGATCAGTGCATTTGATCTTGGACTCTTCCAAACTGCCTTCCTGACTCTCCAGGTCGACACACAGTCTCTTGCACTTCTCCGGTGCTGGGACGAGATTCGCAATTCTTCATTCCTCCTCGAGATACGATAGCTGACAGCCAGGTCCTTCGGTTGTCGAGGCAGGTAATGTAACGTCATCGGCAAGCTTAATTCGTTGATGAAACCTTTAACTACGGGGACTGGGAGTCGGACACTGTCCGCGACTAATCTGAAGGCGTCGCCTTCAAGGCGATCACGATAGCTCGGAAGTTCCGAGTCGGAACTCGCGGGAACGCTCCCCGCTGCCTCGTGAATATTCAAGCCTACAGATCTCGCGTTTGGCTGCGCACAGCAGGTACACAACCCTAGACGCGTAGCGGATAGCCCAGCGAGAGCCTTAACCCGTATGATAGGTATGGACTCCTGCTCACCCGTAGTCTCGGTTCGTGGGTTGGGTGGGATTTCGAGTTGAGTGACGGTAAACTAACAGACGAGAGGTGCCCAAGGTTCACGCGGGTCGCAGAGCCGCACTCCCTTCGTCGATGAACAAACCATATCCGACTAGATAAGCTCAAATCCACAGAAGCGGTATCGTGAAACACTTGCACCCTCTGGCTAGCAGGCTAGCTGAGATTACCAGCACACAAGTATTGTCCCCGGCCGTCGCGGTTTCACCATCGACAAAACCCTGCGGGATTGACCTCAGCATGAAACCTCTAACTACGGGGACTGGGAGTCGGGCATTGTCCGCGATTAACCTGAAGGCGATCACGATAGCTCGGAACTCGCGGGAACGCTCCCCGCTGCCTCGTGAATATTCAAGCCTACAGATCTCGCGTTTGGCTGCGCACAGCAGGTACACAACCCGGATCCCGGCACAGGCCTAGCTGAGTCGAAACCTTCGTCTGGGGACTCGGTCCAGACCGCAGATGAATAGTATGGGACTCGAGCTGTCCCCTTGTCGCAATCCGCTTTTGAGCTCGATTGTTTGTTCTTTCTTGCGCAACCTTATTGTAGCTCTTGCGGACTCATAGCAGTTTCTCGCGATCCTCATGTACTTCGGATGCACTTGAGCCAACCGCAGAGATTCATACACATGATCTTGAAATACCTTGTCAAAGCCTTTGACATTTCTTAGTCAGAAAGGCCTGACTCAAAGGCATTTCTGACTAAGAAATTCTGGGATCAGTACTGGTCAATGTCAGTGGTGTTTTAAACGCGTTACACTTGTCTATCAATAACTGCAGCGCGTGTATCACTTCTAGACCAGAGCTCCCGCTGCGGAACGCCATTTGAGAGTTATCGATTATTCTGTCGATATCGGGGTACTCTACCCCGAGAGATTAGGAAATTGTTGAACTCTCCTGCCCTCGGTTCCCGCTTCTCGTACGACTTCGTGTACGACCCCATCGACAATGATAGGCCCTACCTCTGCGGTGTCACTTGGCTCAAGGTCGAGTCTTCCCAGTGCTAACTCAGGAGTGTCGTTGTTTAGGGAGCTACTATCAACATCATAAACCGATAATCTGTTTAATAATCCCGCAATCAGGGGCACGTGTGCAAGCGTTGGGCGCTTAACCTATGCGTGCCAGCGGAGCGATCGATGTCATGTTTGCCGAAAGAGAGATTGCCTGCAATGGAGGAGCCCTTCCGATGTCTTGGTGCAGTAAACCCAAACCGCAGTAGGATGAGCTGATTTTAGACCACCGCAGAGAGCCAAGGAGATATCCGCGTTCGGACATAATGTGACCGATCACGGCCCTTCGCCCTACGTCAAGCTAACAATAGAGTACATCTGTAGTGAATAGTGTCAATCTTCACAATTCAGCTCATACAGACTCTGTATTACAGAGTCGCTGAGAACACTCAGGCTTCAATCTGGTCTCATAACTATGAGTATAGTAACTTCGAGGAATACTAGCTTACGTTAAGATGTTAAAGTTAACAGTTAACTACAGAAAAGAAGATATTAACATCATCTCATGACACATCGGGGATGAGCACGACTTTGCACCAGTACAAATGATTCACAGGCGAGTTAATTTGTCTGCCGGAGATCAACCAGTACGGAAAGGTGTAGTATTTGGTCTACGATCGACAAAGGAACTCAAATCGGAAAGAATAGACGGAACTTCATCAGCAGACAACCGTAAGCCAGTGCTGGCACTATTGATTGTTACATCAAGACTGACGAAAAGAAGTGGGGAGTCGCCAGGTTACACATTTGTGATGAAAGACCCATCCCGACCAAGGTAATTTCCCTCAGGGAAACAATAACAGGAGACAGCAGATGAGGAAAAGTGCCCAGTCTCGCGGCAACAACCAGCAGAGTAAAAATTTATACTCGGCCACCACTCCGAGTATCCGAAGACGAGGCTTGCAACCGAGGTGCTCTGTCAAAGAGTTACTTTCCTCAGAATTCTGATAGGAAGACGACGAAAAGCCGATCCAGCTGGCACTACTCCGAACGGCACAAGCAAAATTTCATAGTCATGGCCGTCACGTTGATAATACCTTTGTTCCCAGCCCATCAGTGACACTGATTTAGTGATCTGTCGAGCTTGAAGCTTGAAGCTTTATGCTGGTACCAATCGTGCGAACTTACAGTGCATTTTAAGACAGACGACGCTAATGGTTACTCAGCCGTCATTGAGGATTGGTACGGAGATCTCTATTGGGACGTCCGATTTCGACACGAAAAATGAGCGTGAGATTTCTCTGAGGAGCATTTTGCGATGACATGCATTGACTCTGTCAGGCCCATGCTCGCTGCCCCCCAGTAAGGTATTGTCTTTCCCTGACGCGCAGGCTGAAGAGTATAGAATCGAAGGACTAAAAGCCGAGGATCCTATTGCTTGGCAAGACTGGTAGGTAACAGTGTGTACTAACAACAGGAATGCGGCGGGCTCTGACGATTATTTGATGTTTGGTTGTCGTTATTGTTCTAATTCTCTCTCCATCGTGTATGCTAGCTACATGTCCTCTTTTGCTCTGCGGCGAGCTTGCGATGACCGCTCAGTTGACGATGTGAAGGAAATCTTAGCTGCAGCACAGCCGGGAGATTTCGTAGTCGCATGTCCATCCAGACGTGTAGATGATGCCCTCGTGACCAGGTACCCAGTCTGACTCAATCAATTTTCATCAGCGTGTGTGTTGAGAGATTGGATGCTGAAATTGCGGCGATACTTGTCCGGTACGGGGGGCTCTCATTGAAAAGGTTACCAGGCAGCGAGAACCTTGTAGACGTGGCCTCGATATAGTGTCGTCGCTACCTACCCCTAGGTGCATCGTGTATGCGAACGTGTGACTCGAGAGAACTTCAGCGAGGTCAAACATGTGCTGCAGATGTTAGTAGTAGATTGCTCGGTGGACATCAACTCTTATTGCACTCTCGAGGAAAAGTAGGTCGCTGTGCGATGCAGGCATAGGGTGTTATAAATTCTCCGCGGGGAAATAAAGATCCAAGGCGAACCTTCCTCCTCTTTTGCGATCATTGCTGTTCTGAGCGGGTTGATACTGCAAGGAGTTGCGAACACCATGCAGTTCCCTGCGGCCAAACTCGGTCTCGATTTTTGGCACTGACTGTAGCTCTGGGCGCGACGTAGTTATTGACGGCCGGGGATTTTCTCTCGAAGTCGGTTACCCTCTATAGCACCCTCTTGCTCTTCTTAAACGGCATTTTTTGGACCAGCCGTGGTTGTCAAGATAGCCGTCAGCCTAGGATACCCCCGAAGATTACCAGTGGTGAATTATGCAACGGATTGCGATTCTCCCGACCTTTCGCTGTATTGACAGTGATTCACAATCGGTGAAGGAGAAGGCCTTCTGACCCGTCCTTCGTGCATGTGTGACGACTGTGTGCCTTATGCTCCCTGTAGCCATACCTTGCGTAGCTTTGCAAGCCACGCACAAATCCTTCCGGTAGTGGCCGGAAGCCGTGTCATGTCAAACGGGGTCGATCCCGACCTGTATTTGCCGAGTTATCATTCCCTCTATCTCCGTCATTAGACTCTACTGAGTAGAGGCGTTGATGTAGATGAAGGGAGATATCTTCATCCTCCCCACACTATTAGTATGTCCGTGATATCTGGCACTGACTGTGGTTGCATATGGACGGCCTGTCGCGCTTCTCCCGATCACCATGCTTCCTCTTTCCTGACTTGATGCTCTCACTTGACGGATCGTGCAAGACTCTGGAATTCCTAGCTGTTCTGTTTCTGCCAGAAACTTCCTGGTTTTGGATCTTCCCAATCTCAGTGATGTATCAGTTATTTTGTTCCCTATACATCCTCTATGCGCTCTCACCCACAGCGTGTGCATTCAGTGGGTCTCCCTTTGAATGTATGCTGTCTTACACCGCCACGGTGCGCTCCTGCGGGTGTTGCGCAGTCTGCTGAGTCACTCATAAGGCGCCTACTTTCGGTTACAACCCTGTTCGCTGTAAAGAACTGCGTGCCACTTTCTTGGCTGGACATTGCTACTAGCATACTTGCTGCGTACTTGATTCCTTTCAGTCCGCCCAGTCCCATTACTGTCGTAGTGGTGAACCAAATAACCTCTACTCCGACAAATTGTCACCGACAAGTTTTCGCTCGACGAAAGGATCGACCACACTGAGGCGACCACACGGTTGGGTCCCTACCGGCTAGCCTTAGCTTAACTACTCTACTTCAATCACAGCATAGATGCCTTGCGGAATGCGACAACTCAGCCCATCTTCAATAACGGCGGTGATTCTTATGGTGTTATCTTGGCCTAGTGTACTCGAAACATCGAAACATAGAAAGCACGAAGCCGTGGATTCGCAACAACAACATCCAAGGCTTCCCGGCAGCGAAGGGCATTAGGCTCTTGTGGGCTGATATTCCAGTTCCTCGTGTAACCACTGTCTGCTGATGCTCTTGTGCACTGTTTGTGCATCTTGTCTTTAACCAGGCTTTGCTGGCTGCTGCCCTCCTGAATAGGGGTTTGAATGCTGAGCGTGGAGTGATCATTGAGTTCCAGAACGAAGGAGTCGTTGAGATATCAGACGGTCTGCGATCTCAACGATTCCTCTGGGCTATGATATACTGCCTACCTCACGATTGGTATCCCATCTATGGCCCGTGAACCAGTGGGGCCTGTCAGCATTGGTGTGCCGAGTCAGATGCACCGTGGCCAATCTCGGCTAGTGTGGGAATCGAACCTGTAACGCTGCTCATGATGAGGAGCTAGTATCGGACACGCCTTCGTTGGGTCAGTTCATTACCCTGGACTGAGTCGCGCACGCGGCGTCCGGTGTTCTGGCACGTCCTATGCACTCTAAAACGTGTGTGCCCCATTCAAGGCCTCGATCCAGCCAAATGGCCTCTGGCCAAATCCCAGGAGCTTGATGGATTCTCTAATGGAATCATGCATCATGAAGTAGCCCCATCACGAAACCTTTACGAATTATCAATGAGAGTTTCATTCCTATGGATCGTTGGGACATGCAATAGATCACCCATTGCATGTCCAAACTGGTGATGGGAATATTACTACATCAGAGGGCCGACTTAGTATTAGAATTTTCTATATTTAACGTTCTATGTTCAGAAGAGTATCCTATATCAAAATTCTATCAATCCATTTTACACGTGTTGACCTAACCAAAGTCCTTATATAACACTTCTATATTGGCAGAGCTAAAATTGTGAGTCGTCCTTTTAAATAGTATGACCTGTTCAGGTCCCGGATGTTCGGCTTCACTGCACTAGCTCTAGCGGTGCAACAGAGAAAGCCCCCATTAGTCTTCGAGCTGTTGGCTCTTGGAGCAGACCCCAATAGAGGGCATAAGTGAGGAAGCTATCGGCCATTGCCATTGGAGTCGCGGCGGAGGAGCGTTAAGAGTCTAAACTCACAAACAAACTCCATGTCTTGAGCATTTCCATCATGTCAATTGTTCAGGGACGGCCGAACAGCCCTAGGCGTTCTCTGGGGAACAGGGCCTTACAGTGCGAATGTAAGAGCTGCTGGTATCTAATTGTGGCCGGCGATGCCATCTACATTCACGTCCTTGAAAGGTCCAACTGTGATTCGCTGAGTGGTTCACTTCAGGACAAGGAAGCCGCTGTTATTCTGGAGAATCTCCTTAAGGCCAAGGGAGGCAAATTGAAGTTGAGCTTGGACGATGAAGATACGTCTTGCAACGGTGCGAGACGCAGCGCACTGTAGCTCATGGCTCTACACTTAATTGTAGGCGGATTATCTTCATACAGGCGGACGCCGACACACACTTCATATAGGAACTAACCATGCTATGCAAGGTATTCCCAGACCTGTCATCAAGTTTGCTGTTGCGTTGATGAATGAGGGTCATTCAAGAGAATCTGGGAGAAGGACTGCTTGAAGCAAACTCGGAGTCATGCTTCGCCATTTTGACTGTTATGAAGCTCAGATTCTTGGAGTCGTCGCGTCTCATCAGGAGAATTCCATCTGACCCAACCGCAGTTTTGCCTTCCTGTGAATGCTGGGAACCAAGGCTGAGCTCCTGGCTGCCGTAGTACTGCATGACTTGCTCCGAGTAGGTGGATCATTTTCATTTTGATAGGTCATCGAGTGCTGTCCTATGATAATACAGCATTTCCAGGTCATGTTTCCGACTTGCGCACTGTTATTTCCGACTAACTGCATGCGAACATCCGATGCGTCACAACTATTTCCGACCCGCACTTACTTGTCCGACTCGGTCACAAGCAATATCCGATATACCGCATGAAAATTTCCGACTAGGGTCATCCTAATATCCGCCCGATTCGTGCATCCCAAATATCCGACTGTCATTCAAATATCCGATAGCCTACTTTCAAATATCCGTGGGCGCGTGCTCATTCAAAAGAATCTTCTGCGCAGAAATCAAATATCCGACAAAAGCATGAATTATCCGACCAACTCGAGTGGAGTGCATGTGAACAGTTAGTCTTTTTTTCTCACTCCGTTAATGGGCGTTCGAGGAGGTAAGAGCATCCCCTCTTTGGCGCGTAAGGCCATCATCAAAGCAGCTCGAGACGGAGACGACTACCAGGTTACAGCAAAAAACCTTGGTGTGAAACCTGACACCGCCTACCACATTGTAAAGTCTCAAAGAGAAGAAACGCGGCCACGTGGGGGCCCAAGAAATAAGAAGTGTACCGAGCCTATGATAGAATTAATGGCATACCTGGTTGGAAGGGATGCTGACTTGACTTTGAAGCAAATCGCTGACGAAGTATCTCGTGAGTGGAACGTCGAGCTGAGTACAAGCACTGTTGCTCGAGCTTTGGAAGGTAGGCTTATCAGCATGAAGCAACTTCAGCTGATACCCGAAGCAAGAAACAGTGAAGTGAATAAGGTGAAGAGGCGTGATTTCGCTCAGTGGCTTCAGGTGAACGCTGGCCGATATCGTCTTGTCTGGATTGACGAGACAGGGTATAACTTGTATACCTGTAGATCTAAGGGTCGTTCCGCGAAAGGGCAACGAGCTAGGAAGACCTGCGCTAATCAGCGTGGGAGACACGTTACCCTTATCTGTGCTGTATGCAACGGGGGTGGGATCCTCGCTTGGCAGTCAATGCTAGGGGGATGTAAAAAGGAAGATTTCGAGGCTTTTCTACGTGATGTGCTTGACAAACTGGCCAACCAACCGGATGGTCGGCCTTTTTGCCTACTCTATGACAATGCTCCTTGTCATGCTACTGCTGACAACACATGCGACGCCCTGAACGTGGCCTCTCGCGGTAGATCAGCAATTCCATTGAGACCGACTTCATGCGTCACATTGCCTGCATAACATATAGTATCGAGTTAGCAGAGGCTAACTCAGATTTAGCAGTAGATGCTGGCACATTGCTTACTGTTGGCTCTCATGGCTTCTATCTCGTTCATAGTATTCTCGAAAGCGTCCTTTGCAACTTGATACTGCTCATCCGTGTCGTATTTTTTATGGTAACTGAGACAAGTTCTGGTTGGACTTTAGATGACGAGCGAACTCACGTTCTCACGAACTCCTGGAAGGCCTCCTCCATCTCAGTGTATGCACCGTGGCCCACAGCAATGAGTTGCAGGGTAACAACAATCAAGAACATAGTAGAGTTGACGTGTGTGGATATCAACGAGACTTCCCTCCACCTTGTACGCATTTCTAGCTAAGCTGCCCTATCGGCGTCACGCCCAACGTTGGTGTGCGCTGGTGACAGGAGATCCGAGTATTCGATAAGCGGGTTTTGCCTAAGATTAGGAAGCTTTCTCCTAATCCAGGCCAGTTTTCAAAGACGTGAAAATGCGTTCCGTACTTCGGAATCCGGAATGTTAGATTTTTCTTGTTCGAAAAGCCTACAGTTCGTGCGGTCTGCCCACGCGTGCGGACTTCGTGAATGAAGGTTGTCCGTGAAAACAGTGAATCCTGAAAATGGTGAACCGGAAAAAATTACCCTCGAACCCTCAAAACAGTGAAGGAACAAGCGCGCGCCCTTGGCGCGCGCCAACAAAATTCAAGTCAAGGTCCTCTTACGACATATTTGTTGTATCGAGCGGTTGGTCTAAGTAAGCGCCACGATTCCATAGTGAACCTAAGAGAAGAATCCTCCCTTGGACCGAGGGAGATGCTGACATGTTCATTAATAGTCCTCAGTGACTTTAAGGTTCTCATACACGTTGCAGTCCCGTGATCGACTGATCGACACGAGTTCTTGACCGTTCGAATGACGCGTCGACTGAGCTACTTCGGATATTCTCACCTACCTCAGACCCTCAGGCTCCATGTGATGGATTGCAAGTGAGGTCTTCCGCTGATGAGTGCAATCGGGTCGCTCGAGTGCGGTGATTAGCTCACTCCGTCATAGTTACCGCTTTAGTCGAGTGACAACTTGATGATTTCCGTCGACAAGAACGCAGTATTCTCCTCGATACTGTGCGTAATATTCGCTTTGTGTCTTTTTCCTGTCCCTCCAGCTAATGAATCGTCTAGCGGCTCTGACTGATATACACTACTATCACTTTATGAACGCAAGAGTGAATTGAAGTAAAAATTATGATGTCTGTCAGTGCACGTGAGACAATAGTCCTTTCTCTTTCTAGAAGTTCATATTGAAGCCAGGCAGCAGAGACGTCGAGATCTCGAAGAATGTTCTGTGATGAATGCTTATCCTCAATAGGGACTCCCAACAATGTCACGGTTTGTTAGGGCCCTGAAAATGACCGACATTTTTTGCGCTATGATGGGCGCCAAATTCACCTTCACTTTTTCCAACCCTGGGGGTGGTGGCACAGAAGGTGGCGCCTTCACACGTCGAGAGAAGGGAACCTCACTTCCCTGAATAGTCGTATCATACAGTTTTCCAATACGCACCTGGCAGAAGCTCACATAGGATATTCATTCACAACAGCAGTGCGTACAAGTTGTTCAATATCAGTCCGACACTTCGGGCAACAACTGCCGCCAACTGCCTCATTGCTCGCTATGTGGACCGCACAAGACTCGCAAATTCCAGCATGTCCACAGGGTAGAATAACCTGCCACAGAATGCCATAAATCTCTAATAAAATCGATCAATTCACTCACCATATCTCCGGGGTTATCGAGGCACACAGAACAAGGCGAGATAGTCGTTGCTCGAACTTCACTTCTCACAGGGACTACTCCTGTTACGTTATCCAAAATCACCTGCGAATAACCAACTAGTTGTCTTCTTCCAAAGAGATGCATGAGCCGACCTTCGGATCAGAAACGGTGCTCAGCCTGCGCTCCCCTGCCACCCAGTGAACTCTGTTAACAGAGCGACACGTTTCGCAAACGAACACGTTGGCGTGTGGCCTGACCGAGAACACTTTGGAGGCCTCAATGAGGACGATTACAGTAGCGGTTGAACTGCATGACAAACATCACAGGCGACTTGGTCGGTGACCACTCGTGGTTGTTTTTTCTTTGATTTAGACTTCGCCACGCATACTGAGCAGCAGGACAACTTTCCTCCCATGTTGCGAACACACCGGAACTGAGACAAGCCCGAATACACGCTGTGTGAGTATCCCGACACACACCCTCACAGTGTTGGAGTAGGAATATATGTTCGCTTTCTCCAGCTGAGCTCAGGAGTTTCCTATACAGTGTTGAGTAGGAATATATGTTCGCTTTTCTCAGCTGAGCTCAGGAGTTTCCAAAGCTAATTATAGGATTTGGGTAGAAGTGTACAGAAATCAACAAGAAACTCTCAGAATTTTGATACTAGCACCAACACATGAGCATATTTTTCCACACTGTTAATCACACAACGCAATATCCTGCCGGACCGAGAACCACGTCGAACAAAAACAAGAGGGCTACTGTACAACAAAGAAACACAGAACAACGACAGTACGCGGCGCACTCCGTCAGCTCAGTACAGATTCATTAATGAGCTTTTCTAAACTTAGCGGAGAGGCGGCTTTTACAGCGAGAATTGAAAAGGAGAGAAATAACGTCACAAAAAATGTGCGCGAGAACAGTTCTACGCCAGGGGATTCGACTCGCTCGCTCCGCTCAATGTGATGTGCTCACGAACCTGACGACACTGCGTAAAACAAGACCTATGGAACTAGTGTGGACTTACGAAAGCTGCCATAGTCCCCAGAGCTCTACGAGGGGCTTCATTCTCGGAAGTACAGAAACCGAACAGCTCGAAGCAGTGAACCTACAGGGCATAATTTCGTGGCGCAGTGACGCTGCTGACACTGTTACCATCTCCTCGTACTCCTGGAACTGAAAGTGAGTCTCCGGTCTTTTCATGGCCGACACTTTAGCAGCGAAACGTTCAATTTGAGGAAGGAACAACTCGTCTTGACCGGCCTGGATCTGAGAAGGAGGAGCGAGAGCATTCGAATCTTGTTGAGCCCAGTGTTGAAGTAGGAATATATGTTCGCTTTCCTCAGCTGAGCTCAGGAGTTTCCTATACAGTGTTGAAGTAGGAATATATGTTCGCTTTCCTCAGCTGAGCTCAGGAGTTTCCTATACAGTGTTGAAGTAGGAATATATGTTCGCTTTCCTCAGCTGAGCTCAGGAGTTTCCTATACAGTGTTGGAGTAGGAATATATGTTCGCTTTCCTCAGCTGAGCTCAGGAGTTTCCTATACAGTGTTGGAGTAGGAATATATGTTCGCTTTCCTCAGCTGAGCTCAGGAGTTTCCTATACAGTGTTGGAGAAGGAATATATGTTCGCTTTCCTCAGCTGAGCTCAGGAGTTTCCTATACAGTGTTGGAGTAGGAATATATGTTCGCTTTCCTCACCTGAGCTCAGGAGTTTTCTATACAGTGTTGGAGTAGGAATATATGTTCGCTTTCCTCACCTGAGCTCAGGAGTTTCCTATACAGTGTTGGAGTAGGAAGATATGTTCGCTTTCCTCACCTGAGCTCAGGAGTTTCCTATACAGTGTTGGAGTATGAATATATGTTTGCTTTCCTCACCTGAGCTCAGGAGTTTCCTATACAGTGTTGGAGTAGGAATATATGTTTGCTTTCCTCACCTAAGCTCAGGAGTTTCCTCACTAATTATAAAATTCAGATAGAAGCGTCAGAAAAGCAACTAGGTTTTCCCAAAAACCTTTCCCAAAATTTTTATATTGTCACCAACACACGTAGTTGCCCATGTGCATATCCTCCAAATCCGATAGCGCCTACAAGCATGTTAGGAAGACCACTCAGATCGGCGTAGTAAGGAGAGACCTCCTGGGAATTCGGGCAGCAGTTTCCAATAGCATACTGTGCCACACTAGACACCTGAACAGAAGTGTCACCACATCAGTGTCACCACATCGCCGCGTTCATGCACCCACCAGATCACGCTGGACGTAGTCAACATTCTCCTTCCTCTCCACCGCAGCTACTGGTTTACGTGGCGTTTCAGTAGCCGCTGTTGCACTCTCGGTCTCCGCGGGTTTCTCAGTGCTGTTATCCGCTTCTTTAGAGCTTTCCGACTTGGATTCCTTCGGTTCACTACTGCTGCCGTCCACCGGCTTCTCCACAGCATCACCGCTCGGCTCGCTAGTCCCAACATCATCACCGAGGCCTCCGGTCTCCTCCTCCTCCTCTTCCACCGCCGCTTTTGCTGTGCTGCCATCAGCTTCGTCCAACACCACAGACGCCTCCTCTGTAGAGGAGCTCAAGTCGTCCGAAAGGTCATCAACTTGGTCGGCGAGATCAGTTATAGGTGACATCAGGCAAACACTACTCGGCAACGGAACCTGAACGACGAACATCACAAACTCCCTATTGTGTGAAATTCCCTGCCCCTTCATCTCGCAGAGAAATAACTGCCAACATAGCCATGCCAGCTCCTAAGGAGTCTCCTGCGATCGCGATGGAGCCAGGATCGACTCCAATGCTCTTGATCAAATGCTTGTACCTGCAAGCTCCAACTCACATCTAGGTGCGATGCCTCCCCGTCCTACACAGCCTTGATATCAGTCACACCCTCCTGGAAGGAAGCAGCTGGTGGCAACGAATCGCTACATATACAACACCTGAGGAAGCGAGAGCCTCCAGGGAACTCAACGAGCCTTGCTAGATGCTACACTATAGCTTCAGCTCTCTTCGCGAGAAGGTAGGACTGATAGCGGTGAACGCCCTTACCCCAAACGCAGAAAGGGGTACCAGGCACATACCTTCGAAAACGATACATGCCAAGTAACCTAGCTCACACTCACAATATGACAGGGTTTTCCTTCAACACGCTCACACTAGGGCCGATTTCCTGAACTGCAAGCTCTGGCGGCCTCAACGGTGTGATCTCGTTCGGCCACATCCACGCTACCAAGAGACGGCAATATACACTAACAGGGACGAAGCTCTTACTCAGTTTCAGCGGTTCCTGATTCCCGTCGATTCGGAGGGTTTGAGCGAAGCGAAACTGATCGAAATTTTTCCCAAAAGAGGAGTGAAGTTTCGAGAAATGTCCTACGACTCCTTTCGGAAGCATATTGTTCGGTAGTGGTTTTTCTGCCAGCTTCCTCACGCGATCCACGCTCATACCAGACAGGTGCTTTCCCACTGAGCGCAAGGCGCTGATGTACCTACGTTGAGGAGGGTAAAAATGACGCCGCTGGGAATCGAACCCGGGTGCAATATGAACGACCAAGACTACTTACGATTCCATATTGGAGTTCCACGACTTCCTCTTGGAATGGCCCATCAAGCGACGCAACGGCACCTAGAGAAAATACAAAAATAAACCGGATAGGATTCGAACCCGGGAGCAATGGTGCGTAACCATGGATCTTAACCGCTGCGCTAATTCACCACAACATCAGCACCTTCAACATTGTCCCAGCAGCTCTGGGACCAATCGTAGACGCCCACATGGCTTCACTCCACGAGCCGTGAGTCTTCAACGGCTTTCCTCCTCCTAATGTGCAGATACTCGCATCAGATGAAGGAGCTAAATCATACAAAACAATCAACCAAAAACGAGCGGAGCGATGCACGATCAACCTACCATAAACGCTCACATTCCCCACACCAACATCGACAGTAGCAGAGCTCACTGACGACACAGATGCACTCAGTGATGGTGCCTCTCCATCGCGCTGATCCTCAGCCTGGGGTAAGCTCGGCGAACTGTACGCCGGCGTTATTTTCCCACTGCTGCCTCTACTAGGGAGCATTTTCTCTTTCTTCACATCGGACCACTTCGGGCTACTCTCCTCCTCAGGAACATCACCAATGAGCTCGGCAACAGAGAGCGGGTCCGCTACATCATCAGTGATGACCGCACTAGAGCCTCTTGACAAACCTTCCGTGTGAACTGTTACTTTTTCGACTGACGCCTCGGGCATTGGAATCGTTTATAAATAAATAACTGAAAACGAACTGAGCATAAGAGTTCCAAAAACACAGCAAGCGATGAACTGAAGACCGCGAGAAACTGTAGTAAACCCAGCTTGAGAGTAGAGTAGTCTCGAACACTCAGTCCATCCTTATTATATAACTCTGGCTTTGCGTCACATAGCGGACCCATCGGTATCTTCAACAAACAACCTCACAAAAAAGGCGGAGCGAAGCTAACTCACGGATTTCCCTGAGCTCCCTGAGGAGGCTGTGCCGAACCATAAGGCATACTCTGATATCGATCTGCAATTCGGAGGTATCTAAGGTTCCCCATCAAAAGATACGAAATAGGTCCCCTGGCATTACTTCACTTGAAGGCCGCTCACTACGTACATTGGGACCTCAAACGTAAGAGCTAGAGGACCAATCCGCGGTTTTCCGCTCACGGGTTGAGCGAAATTCAAACGAGCTCGGAGAGTGCCTAGCAAAAACTTCAGTGTGAGGGCGATATGCACATGGTCAACTACATGTGTTGGTGACAATATGAAAATTGTGAGAAAATTTTGGGAAATTCTTATTGGTTTTTATACACTTCTATCCGATTTCTATAATCAGTGAGGAAACTTCTGAGCTCAGGTGAGGACAGCGAACATATATTCCTCCAAAACTGCTTCAGTGTGGAAAAAATATGCACTTAGTCAACTACACGTCTTGGTGAAAATAAGACATTTTTCAGAAAATTAGCAGATATTCTCAGATTTTCATAATGAGGAAAAACCAAATATGCATTTGCACAGCGCTCGCCCTTAACCATCTCGCAAATCACATAACTAACTTTCCCTCATGTGTTGAGTCTCGCCCATGGACAACATTCGTGAAGTACCTAACCCTACTCACATTCGTGCCCTCCCTGGAGCTTCTTTATATTCCAATACAGTTTCCTCTCAGACTCAACAAAGTCGGCACTCTGCTGTACAGGTGGCGGCTTCTGCATTCCTCGAGGGCCCGCGCCCACGAATGCTCCTGAGCAAGCCAGTGTGTGGGGGAAGGAAAGTATGCATATGGTCACACACATATGTTGATGAAAATTCTGAGGAAATTTTGGAAAATTCTCAGTGTTTTCTGTACATTTACACCGGATTTTCATGTAAACTCCTTCAACTAGTGAGGAAATTCCTAGACTCAGCTGAGGAAAGCGAACATATATTCCTACTCCAACACTGGAACAACCGTACGAGATCCCAACTCGAGCACGACCTTACCTCCAACAGCAGAAGTATCACAATTCACAGACGCCGTCCCAGGCGGCGTCGGAATCGTCATTTGAATATTCCCACCATAGTTGGACTCGGGCACCTGTCGAATCAACTGCCCAACGCACCGCGAAGATTTTCAAAGATACCACCTCAGCGCGAATCTTCACCACGAGCTCGACCTTGTATTGCGATACAGAGTCAACAAAGGGAGTGACCCGGAAGGGCGGACGGAACTCTGAGTCACAAACAACATTAATGAAAATATGCACATGTTTTGGTGACAATATGGAAATTCTGAGGAAATTTTGGTAATTTTCTTATTGGCTTCTGTACACTTCTACCCGAATTCTATAATTAGTGAGGGAATTCCTGAGTTCAGCTGAGGAAAGCGAACATATATTCCTCCAACACTGTATAGGAAACTCCTGAGCTCAGCTGAGGAAAGCGAACATATATTCCTACTCCAACACTGTATAGGAAACTCCTGAGCTCAGCTGAGGAAAGCGAACATATATTCCTCCAACACTGTATAGGAAACTCCTGAGCTCAGGTGAGGAAAGCGAACATATATTGCTACTCCAACACTGTATAGGAAACTCCTGAGCTCAGGTGAGGAAAGCGAACATATATTCCTACTCCAACACTGTATAGGAAATTCCTGAGCTCAGGTGAGGAAAGCGAACATATATTCCTACTCCAACACTGTATAGGAAACTCCTGAGCTCAGGTGAGGAAAGCGAACATATATTCCTACTCCAACACTGTATAGGAAATTCCTGAGCTCAGGTGAGGAAAGCGAACATATATTCCTACTCCAACACTGTATAGGAAACTCCTGAGCTCAGGTGAGGAAAGCGAACATATATTCCTACTCCAACACTGTATAGGAAACTCCTGAGCTCAGGTGAGGGAAGCGAACATATATTCCTACTCCAACACTGTATAGGAAACTCCTGAGCTCAGCTGAGGAAAGCGAACATATATTCCTACTCCAACACTGTATAGGAAACTCCTGAGCTCAGGTGAGGGAAGCGAACATATATTCCTACTCCAACACTGTATAGGAAACTCCTGAGCTCAGCTGAGGAAAGCGAACATATATTCCTACTCCAACACTGTATAGGAAACTCCTGAGCTCAGCTGAGGAAAGCGAACATATATTCCTACTCCAACAATGCTACCAGCACGACTACAATTACCCGAATCTATGCGGTAGTTCATAACACTGAATTCACCATCAGGTGGGACGAACGAGAGAATCCTCTGTGAGTCAAAGTCGCTGAGGTCAACCCTAGGATGAAATGTACCTAAAAATTGCACCTCATTTTCTCTGCAACCATCACATCGATTACAATCATCGACAGGCACGACCGCTTGCTGTGGTCCTCCTCCATAATTGGGCATCGGCGCGGCCTCTCTCGGCTGGCTGAGTATTTCGAGATCATCATTCAATGCCAACCGCAACTCTGGGTTTCCCATAAGGTATCTAGAGGCAATGTCCGATAATATTTTTCATACCGCACTCTCACGATTTCATCTGGATTGACCCGTCAATGCTACTATTCAAGACCTGGCCTTGTGCGTTCATCAGCACCTGAGAGACTACCGTCAGCACTCGTTTTCTCGAGGAGCTCATACCGTAAGTCGCTCTAAAATATCCACGAATATTTCATTTTTCTGATCTCCCGGTACGGCCTTTCCAGGAATGTGTCCAGCAGCCATACTAGAAACTGCTGAAGTCGCCGTAGAAATAACCTATACCACAACTCGACCAAATCTGAGTAAAAACAGCCTACCGAGGAGGCCACACTCTGAGCCGCCGCTATAGTGGAGTTGGCCGCCGACACTGGCACTTGCGGGGGAGCTTGTGGGACGTGCTGAGCTACCGGGCCGATTGGTCGGTGGACCTGTGGGCATGAAAAATATCTTTTCCCCGATTCGGTAACTTACCGCTGTAGAAGGCATAGTTCGACTAGTGTTGAAGGCTGGCAGTGACGATAGGATGCCACCGCCGGTGACCGTACCAGGACTATCCGAAACCATAATAGCCTCGTTATGAACGCAGTTTCTGAGGACCTGCTCGATCGAGATGACGACAATGTTGAAGTGAGGGACGAGGAACCTCAGTGTTGGTGGTTTGTGGTATGCCGAAATCGATCATTTCATCTAGGATCTCATATACTAAGACGAAATTCTTCCGAAGAGACTCCTCGTTGAGAACCCCGCAGTAGTCTTTGATAACCTACAAAAATAATGTGCCGTTGCCGAGGTTCGAACCCGGGACCTCCTCACCTTGATCATGTTGTTAAGGAGCTCTATTGCCCACATGGGACTCACGTTACACTGGGTCGTGAGGACGAAGTAGAGACCAGACCGCTTGACATAGATGTAGGATATCCCATCTAGGTTCTAGAAAGATTCAAAATAGGTCCGAAAATGGACAAACGATCGATTTGACAGCGAACTTCAGTCCCCTTCCTAGTATTACGAAAATCGGCGGCGGCTCACCGCCATTCCAAAACTTCGCTTTCCGAAAGAAGATCTCAGCCGTGCCCTTGACGATGTCGCCTCGAACTAAATGAGAGCAATCACAATGGACCTCCTTTGAATCTTCCACAGCGCAACCTAAGATTCCCCCTCATTACAGTCCCTCGTGATGATGGTATCTCCTCGTGGTGAGAGTATATAAAACTGAGATACCGAGTCGAGGACCGTCGCTGCTGCCATCAGGTCGTAGTAGAATCAACAAAAAACGACAAGTCCCGTCAAGACGGCTACACGAGAATCTCCATTTCGATTCGAACCACAATTTCTCCTCCAAAAAAAGCAGCCTCGGTGAGCTGCACGTGAAGCTGCTAGCGCACAGCAGTTAATCCTCGACAGGTGAGGTCGGCCCATCGTAGATACGTACAAGAGGGCCTCAAGATACTCGCATAGTGCTATCACTAAGCCGGGTAATTTTATGGCGCGTGAAAAGTTGAGCGGAGCGAAGCGATTCATGTTTCACATTTTTGACAAAAGTTCATGACGTGAATATCGATTTCGTACTTCAGCTCTTCCAGTCCGAACTATTCAATGGCAAGGCGTTCAAGGAAGGTAAGGCGTCAGCAGGCCTTCATCAACAAAGAAAAGAAGGTCGCTCAGCAGAAGGAGACTTCTGAGGAGCCTGAGGAACAGACTGAAGCAGTGGAGGTAGCGGTAGAAGGAAATGGATGTCAATCCACGTTAATGGTCAGGTCCTGCACGAGGAGACCCCTGAGGTGGAGGTAGAAGCTGAGGAGACTATTGAGGAGTCTGAGGAAGAGGCTCCTCTCGCTGAGGAAGATGACGAAGAGGAGGCCCAAGGGGAGGAAGAGGAGGCCTTAGAGGAGGAAGAGGAGACGGTTGATCATCATCAAGAGGATCTTCTGGGTAGGCTACTGTATATGGCATGGTCAGTATTGTACTGGTTGCTACAGGTGATGATGATGATGTTGAGGATCTCGATGAGGGCCTGCTGATACCTGCTGGCAAGAAGAGGCCTCGCGATGACAATGACGAGGAAGAAGAGGAGGGGGAGGAAGTCTCCGGCTTTGGCAGTGATGATGATGAGGAGGAAGGCGGGTACGTTGATGATGAGGAGCTGCCAGATGAGGCCGACGAGGAGGATCTCAAGCAAGCGGCTGCGGTAGGGGTCGATCGATGTGAAAACCCGTCAGAATTCATCTCAGATGGAGGAGTTCGAGGAAGCTGAAGGAGCGGGGGAGGCAGCAATCTCTTCAAGTGCCGTCGTGGACATTCCTACTCTCAAGAAGCGTAGTATGGGAATATTGTCGGGTGTTGGGATTGAACCCGGGTCATTGGGTGTCTGGTCAGGCCTTGAGGAGGTCATCCGTATGTTGGCAGCTGGCAAGGAGGCTATTCGTAAGCAGGGATGCACCAGCAAGGAGTTGCGGGAGGAATTGGTGAAAATTCGGCGGAGCGAAGCAAATTGTACAAAATGGATATTTTTCAGGCCCGACTGTGTGCCAACTACTACGGCTATAATGAAGAACTAGCAGCGTAAGAGGGCCTGCGGTCTGCGATGATGCGAATTCTTTTTCCTTAGGTACATTTTGGATATGTTCGCTCCTGGCGAAGCCGTGCAGTTATTCGAGGCCAACGACAGGCCGAGACCGATGACAATTCGTGCCAACACCATAAAGGTGGGGGGAAGAATCAGAAAGTAGGCGGAGCGAAGTTTTTTTAACAGACTCGGAGGCGTCTTTTGGCACAGCAGCTGATCGCTCGAGGCTGCCAGGTGGAACCAACGGGAGAGTGGACGAAGGTTGGCGGGCGAGCGAGATTTACATTTTCGGGAGAATTTCGATGTGTTCAGGTCGGCCTGACTGTGAAGGAGTCGAAGGTGCCTATTGGAGCCACTCCGGAGTACCTCTCGGGCCGTTATATGCTGCAGGTAAGTGCGCGATTTTTTCCGATATTGTGATTTTTTTTTGCATAGTCCGCATCATCGTTCGTTCCTGTTCAAGCTCTCAATGCCCAGCCAGGGGAAACTGTGCTAGATATGAGTGCAGGTAGAATTGACGAGTGCCGGGATCGAACCTGGGACCTACGGATTGCTCTTCAGCTCCTGGTGGCAAGACTACTTACATCGGGCAGATGATGCAGAACCAAGGCGTTCTCTTTGCTAACGATCTGAGGGAGGACCGGTAAGCAGGTTCTATCAGTTTAGTTCAGTGTTGGAGTAGGAATATATGTCCGCTTTCCTCACCTGAGCTCAGGAGTTTCCTATACAGTGTTGGAGTAGGAATATATGTTCGCTTTCCTCAGCTGAGCTCAGGAGTTTGCTATACAGTGTTGGAGTAGGAATATATGTTCGCTTTCCTCAGCTGAGCTCAGGAGTTTCCTATACAGTGTTGGAGTAGGAATATATGTTCGCTTTCCTCAGCTGAGCTCAGGAGTTTCCTATACAGTGTTGGAGTAGGAATATATGTTCGCTTTCCTCAGCTGAGCTCAGGAGTTTCCTATACAGTGTTGGAGTAGGAATATATGTTCGCTTTCCTCAGCTGAGCTCAGGAGTTTCCTATACAGTGTTGGAGTAGGAATTTATGTTCGCTCTCCCCACCTGAACTCAGGAGTTTCCTTACAGTGTTGGAGTAGGAATATATGTTCGCTTTCCTCAGCTGTGCTTTGTGAATTCAGATGCACGGCTTTGATCGCGAACGTGCATCGTCTCGGCCTCTCCAACGTCGTGGTAACTGCTATGGATGGGAGAAAGTTGAAGGACATGCTGCCCAAACTGGATAGGGTAAGTGCATGAAGAGTTTCGAGGAGATCAGTACTTTTAAGTAGGTACTCTTGGATGCTCCTTGCAGTGGTTCTGGTATCATCGCTCGTGATCCGAAGATCAAAGTTAAGCGAAGTAAGCCGTCCGTCTAGCCATCGGGAGGTCCCTGGTTCGACTCCCACGGCGTGCACTTTTTATCAGACGTCAAGGAGTTCACCGAGCATGCTGCGCTTCAACGTGAGTTACTTCTATCAGCGATTGATATGGTGGACGCTGACACTAAAACTACAGGAGAAGGCGGTGTTGTTGTATATAGTAAGTATTAGGAACCTATAAGGTTTTCGGGGAGGAAATCATTTTGAATTTTCCACGTATGGCTAGGAACACATTCTTCAATCAGTTTCCCCCATGTGAATGTCATCATCACATTAGTAACATATTTTCCCTTTTGTTATCAAACCCTAGGGAACGTTATTTCTCGGGTTCCTGGTGAGAGCGGGCCGACTTTGGATAGGTGGTTGCTATTCATAAACTACAGCGCGAAGCAAATTAGAATTTTGAGGTGCTGTTTCTTCGATGAGAGAGTGTGATTATAGACTACAGAACGTTTCTAAAACGTTGATGTCAATCGATTCACTCAGTTATCTTTTCGAAATATGAAAAATTTGTAGAGCGGCTAGGTTCACCCTGTAATGCATCGAATACCAACAAATTGGTGATCAGATGTTTTACTATAGTCTTATATTATAGTAAGTGCCAATTTGATATGCAAATGTGTGTTATTTTCTCCGAGATTAAACTATATCGCATATACAATGTTAACATTGCTATGAACATGTGATGTGATAAAAGTAACCTTTCGAGACTGTGATAGCGACAAGTTGTTCACTATCATTAATCCCGGAATAGAAAATGACGCACATTCTCCACATTTGCATATCAAATTGGCACGCACTGTACCCTACAAATTTCTCCCCGCAGGTACATGTTCTATGGCGGTCGAAGAAGACGAAATGGTTATCGACGCTGTGAGATTGATATTGTTACGGAATAGGAACATTCCCCGTGTTAGATTCTGAAAGCTCGCAACGTTCGCGTGGTTGCCTTCGACGACGTGGTCAACTTCGGCTCGGAGGGTTTCACTTCTTTTCGAGGAAAGCAATTCCATCCTAGTCTTAAGCATTCGAGGAGATT
Organism: Perkinsus marinus ATCC 50983; assembly: GCF_000006405.1. Classification (NCBI taxonomy): domain Eukaryota; phylum Perkinsozoa; order Perkinsida; family Perkinsidae; genus Perkinsus; species Perkinsus marinus. Next base: position 46,792 of record NW_003205702.1, on the reverse strand, counting down.
CTTTCCGCATGTGAGTGACAATCTTGTCGGTTGAAGTTGATATTTTTTCTGGTAACAGGTTCACAATATGGACGGGTTTTTCGTGTGCAAATTGCAGAAGTTCAGCAACGAGATTCCTCAACGTATGCCACTGCAAACTGGACTGAGACGGCAGATGCGTTTTTTGTGTTAGGTGTTAGGAAGGACCGTCGACCCACCGAAGCTGTTACGCACGCTTGGGGAGAAGACAAATGGTAATTTTGGAGCGTCATCAAGTGGTGAAATATATTTTCCACTGGTGTTTTTCATATGCACATATAGTAAACTCAGCAGTTCTAATTTGATGATTCCTCGTGAGCCGTGTTGTTGTAGGCGTTTGAACTCAAGTTCACATACACATGTAGTTGAGGAAGATTGCTTTTTTTCAGGACTACTGAGTTCATGGATTCTGTGATGGACGATTTCCCTCAAGAAGAGGGTAAACTGCCGCCTCCTGAGGAAAAGAAAACGCAGCTGAAAATGTCGAAGAAAAGACGGAAATTGGAGAAGCAGAAGTAGGAGTCGCGATGGATTGGATTTAGCTTTCCTCAGCTAGGAGAAGCAGAAGTAGGAGCTCAGCTTTCCTCAGCTGAGCTCAGGAGTTTCCTATACAGTGTTGGAGTAGGAATATATGTTCGCTTTCCTCAGCTGAGCTCAGGAGTTTCCTATACAGTGTTGGAGTAGGAATATATGTTCGCTTTCCTCAGCTGAGCTCAGGATTTTCCTATACAGTGTTGGAGTAGGAATATATGTTCGCTTTCCTCAGCTGAGCTCAGGAGTTTCCTATACAGTGTTGGAGTAGGAATATATGTTCGCTTTCCTCACCTGAGCTCAGGATTTTCCTATACAGTGTTGGAGTAGGAATATATGTTCGCTTTCCTCACCTGAGCTCAGGAGTTTCCTATACAGTGTTGGAGTAGGAATATATGTTCGCTTTCCTCAGCTGAGCTCAGGAGTTTCCTCTACAGTGTTGGAGTAGGAATATATGTTCGCTTTCCTCAGCTGAGCTCAGGAGTTTCCTCTACAGTGTTGGAGTAGGAATATATGTTCGCTTTCCTCACCTGAGCTCAGGATTTCCCTATACAGTGTTGGAGTAGGAATATATGTTCGCTTTCCTCAGCTGAGCTCAGGAGTTTCCTATACAGTGTTGGAGTAGGAATATATGTTCGCTTTTTTCAGCTGAGCTCAGGAGTTTCCTATACAGTGTTGGAGTATGAATATATGTTCGCTTTCCTCAGCTGAGCTCAGGAGTTTCCTAGAACTAATTATACAAGAATTTGTACAGAAACCAATAAGAATTATCGAGAAAATTTTTCGAATTTTCGTATTGTCACCAACACATGTAGTTGACCATGTGCATGCTTTCCCACTCTGTTACGTCTTGGGGTTCTCAGGGCAACTCAGAAGGCTCAAGAGGAAGTAGAACCTAGCAAGGAAGAAGTAAGTTTGAAAATGCTCAACAATCGATCACCAGGGCGTGCGCTTTTTCCTTGAATATTACTATGCAGGTTCAGAAGGCGAAAGCGTTGAAGAAACGGAAGTTCCAAGTAGGATTGACCAGCCGTTATTTTCGACACTGTTTGATCTCAGAAGAAAGGGGGTAAGGCGAAGGCGTCCAAGGTTCCCTCCACGTGATCAACCCTTCGCTACTTACCAACGTTGTTGTCTATTACTAACGTAAATGATCTAGTACTACGATATTGTTTCTACCTCCTCGACAATTGCTGATTGGTGTTATAGTGACAATAGGATTTCATCGTAGTTTGGTCCTCTTCCTTTCGGCCGATCTCCGTATTAACTATGGCGAGCATCAGCGAAGACAGGTACAGCTCGGATGACAACAAGAAGAGTTATATATGATTTAGATACTCGGGAAAGTCCGGAGTGTTCGATTCTTTGGATTCTGGTGCTGAGGGGGCGACTTCGATGGACACGGACTCGGAGTCTTCAGCTGCTACTCAGCCGGGAGCTCCCGCGAGATGTGAGATGAGCTCAGGTGTAGGGAGTTTCTTTTTATTGTTTGTAATCAGCTATCGAGGGGTGGGTGATCTTCCTTACTGGACTCCATGAGGAAACGCAGGAGGACGACGTGATGGAGGTAGATTTTTTTTCAGAGAAACGCTCGCTGAAAAAATGTTCAGGTTGCGATGGAGTTTGGAGATGTTCGTAACTTGCATTTGAATCTGGATCGGCGTACAGGTAATCAGATGGGTTCGTTTTAGTAGGGGGAAAATATGCACATGGTCAACTACATGTGTTGGTGACAATATGAAATTTATGAGCAAATTCGCGTTGGTTTCTGTACATTTCTACCCTAATTAGTGAGGAAACTCCCAAGCTGAGGAGAGCAATACTGGGTTCACTGCTATCAGGTTTCGTGAAGGGGTATTGTCTCATCGAGTATGAGAGTAAATCGGAAGCCTCAAGCGCCATTTCTGGTGAGGAATACCCTGCTGCTGCTACCTTAGTAGGTGGTTGGTGCAGGTATGAGCGGAAAAATGATCTTGGAAACGCCGGTTACAGCTGATTGGGCCTTCGTGCGTCCGCCTCCGGTTGGTAAGTGTTGGTATAGGGGGGCGCAGGTTCGAATCTCCCCGGAGACGTTTTATCGTTCAGGTTCAATGAGGGGTAGACGTCTGTAAGAAGAGTGAAGGGATTACGAAGTAGCAGTATGATACGCCGTTAGTATCTCACACATACACAAACTTTAGTTTTGAGTTACGTCTTGGGCCCCGCGATAGTTCTGTGAATTTCGCGAATTCGGAGGAACTGTTGGGAGTGGGAAAGCTCGCTACTTCAAACTAAATGTGTTCGAGAAGTCTCCTCACAGTAGGAGGAAATTCGACGGTTCTTATGCGTAAGCTTGTGCAATAGGAGGATTAGAATCGGTTTCCATGGCTGCTTCAGCGACAGATGAGAATGCCGGGTTGTCCACCGCGGTGAGCAAGTTGAGATTCATGAGTCGAGGCGCCGAGCTGACAGCTAAGCAGAAGCTGGAGCAAGAGCAGAGGGCGGTGATTATGATGTTGATATTTGGTGGAATTGTTATGAACTGTTTGTCAGATACGGAAGAGGTTAGAGTGGAGCGTGCCGGGGTTCAAAGACTGCAAGTCGGCTGATGTCGCAATACGGCAGCCAGGGCAGCCTCTGAAGCAAGTTGTATTGCATGGACGCAGGTAAGGCTGATGTCTCTCGAAGTCGTTAATTCGATCGCGGATAGGTCCTATGGTGGTTTCAACCCCTACGTTGAGTCGATGATGGGAGAGGTGACCAAACGATCGTCTAAGTTGAAGCGGAAACGTATTGAATGAATAGAGTCTCGAGATAGAAAAGGTTTTGTGTTTATCGAGTCGAAGTTCGTAATGATGAACCCATAGAAAAGGATAATTCGTCATTGACGCTGATAGGGGGATTCCAGAAAGCAAGGAAGTCACGAGTAGTTCGCTATCACGACAAGGAACAATCCTGATGTGTACATAGTATCTCGGTGTTTGGGCCCTTTTTTCTAATCCACGTGGGAAAAAATGGGAACTCCTCACTGATGAGCATACTAAAAAATAGCTAGTCGTTATAGCTTAGAGAATAGGGAGAGTAAGGAGGTGATTCAAAATCACCTCTGAAACGGTCCACCGAGTGCTTCACAATGGTACTTGGGGTCGATCACTCTGCAAGGTACTATCTCCCCCCCCCCGCAGTATCACCATCATCTCCATTGTAAGAATCCACAGGGTTAAGAGCGGATCCACTGAGGGTGGCATTATGATCGCTAGCCGGGGGAACATTGATCATGGCCTCAGACTCCTCACGAGTTCCATCGATAGACTCACTGGTTATATCCGACGTCTTCTTGCTGGAACTACATAGTGTAGGGAGCACCTGAGGCTTATGAAGAGGGCCATGTAGTATGCGATAGGCCGTAGGATAGTAAGTAAATGCGACCTGCGAGGATCGAACTCGCGACCTTAAGATTATGAGACCTACGCGCTACCTACTGCGCCAAAGTCGCTTATAAATAATCTGGATTCATCACACCGAGTCGGGACCTCTGAGCGAGACCTTCAGTTCGACACTAGCTGTGGATAACATTTGTTGTGTATCTGACAGTGAGGTTCAAATTATTAATCATGGCAGATAATACTCCCCTGGAAAGTTATCGGAATACAGACCACCATGTGGATTCAAATAGTGACATTGTCAAGAGTGGGCTCGGCGGCAACATCATAAGGGCATCTTCATCGTTGAACGGAACAGCGTATGAATCATCATCTTATTGCGAGACATAGCTTCCTACGAACCACGTAGAGCATCACTCAAGGACGCCTGAGGATTTGAAATGCCCCCAATATCGAAATATTAAAGTGAATGTTCAGTTTGACTCAAATTTTTACACAATACAGACCGTCTCGGAGTGCCCTCTACTCTTTGCCAGGTTCTCAGCTGTCAGGATGAACAGAGACACGCAAGCAACAGCAAACAGGTGTTAGATGCTCACAAGTAGACAACCTCCCTTACACTCGCATAACGCGACATGTCGACTTCTCGAGTAACTCACATCACATCAACATGCGGAAGAGATAGTGAGAATAAATTGATAGAAATTTCATTAAAACACGAAAGTGCCAACTAGGCACAAAACAACCTCAGCTTAGCCTGACCGTACAAGACGACAGATTTCTCGTGGAAATCATCATTGTAGATAAACCTCCGTCTGACAACAGCAAGGGAGTTCTCATTTTCAGTTAGCGCTCGTCCTACATTTCTTATGCGAGAGGTGAACAGTTGAAAGCCCTCCTGTGCTGCAGAGTCAGTCGGGAAGTAAATAACAACACTTCGCCCTGCGATGTCGCTACCGACGATGGAAGCCCCAACGTGATGATGGAGCTCCACATGCATAGTATCCGCCAAAATCTTCACCTTGAAAACAACATTGTGGAAAAAACACATATTTTCGAAAAAAAAATGCACAAAAATTCTCCCAAAATTTTCTCACCTCAATCGACTCCTGCCGTTCTACTATCGTCGGGTCCGTAAAGATAATTTTCGGGACTTCTTCGATCTGCCCTAGGAGCACTGGTGGGAGCACACCTACGCAAACTACCACACAACCCGACTCGACTCTTCCCACCATGTGATGAGTCTCCAGATGACCACCGGAAGTTGAAAGCCGTACTCTGCGAATTGGGCGCCATCTCCCTAGGCCTTATTCCGCGCAGAGTGCGATTGCTAGCCACCGGAGCGCTGCTCATCGGAGGCTCCTGAAGAGACAGTGTTCGACCAACTACAGATGTACATATCACTTCAGTTGTTTCCTCTGAAAACCCCGGGATTTCTGGCGGACTAGGTAGCCATTTGATATCTACTAAAGACCATACCAACAGTCGAGCTCACTCCCACTCCGACCTTCCTCCTCCTCATCAGCATTCTGTGACCGCCACGTACCACCCGCCCGAGCAGAGCTCTCGAAATCTGCCCCCTGAGTGCTAGTCTGTAGTCGCGGTAGAGTTTCTCCGTCGTATATAGGGAGACCTCGCTCGACATGGAGGTTGCCCGGGCTGTTGCTGTAGCGCTGGGCGACTGTAGGAGAAGATAACATCTCCTCCTCCTCCTCTATGGGAGGGTGGTCGGCGGGAATAGGCCTGGTTATAAACGCTTGCTCGTCGCTCTCGTTATCCTCATCCTCATTTTGCAAATCCTGATCTATGTGCCCCTCACTCTCCTTTGCACTGTCCTCCGCCTCAATCTCCTTGTCCTCTCCTTCATTCTCCCTCTTCTCATTTTCCCCCTCACTCTCCTCCACACTCTCTCTCCCCTCAGTCGCCTTTCCCTCACTCTCCTCCACACTCTCTCTTTCCTCAGTCGCCTTTTCCTCACTCTCATCCAGATTCTCCTTCCCCTCACTCTCCTTCCCCTCACTCTCACTCTCCTTCCCCTCAATTTCCTCCACACTCTCTCTTCCCTCCGCACTCTCCTCCCCCTCACTTTCCTTTTCCTTACTCTCCCCTCCCTCAGTCTCGTCCGAATTCTCTCCTCCACCACCATCCACTGTACTTTCCTCCAAATTCCCCTTCCCCTCACCCTCTCTTCCCTCACTCTCCTTTCCCTCACTCTCCTTCGCCTCACTCTCCTTCCCCTCAATTTCCTCCACACTCTCTCTTCCCTCCGCACTCTCCTCCCCCTCACTCTCCTTTCCCTCACTCTCCTTCCCCTCAATTTCCTCCACACTCTCTCTTCCCTCCGCACTCTCCTCCCCCTCACTTTCCTTTTCCTTACTCTCCCCTCCCTCAGTCTCGTCCGAATTCTCTCCTCCACCACCATCCACTGTACTTTCCTCCAAATTCCCCTTCCCCTCACCCTCTCTTCCCTCACTCTCCTTTCCCTCACTCTCTCTTCCCTCAGTCGCCTTTCCCTCACTCTCCTTTCCCTCACTCTCCTCGCCACTCTCTCTCCCCTCAGTCGCCTTTCCCTCACTCTCCTCCACACTCTCTCTTTCCTCAGTCGCCTTGTCCTCAGTCTCATCCAGATTCTCCTTCCCCTCAATTCCCTCCACACTCTCTCTTCCCTCCACACTCTCTCTTCCCTCTACACTCTCTCGTCCCTCACTCTCCTCCCTCTCACTTTCCTTTCCCTCACTCTCTCCCAAACTCTCCTCTCCCTCAGTCTCGTCCGAATTCGCCTTTCCACCACCCTCCTCTGCACTCTCCTCCGCATTCTCCTCCCTCTCACTTTCCTCCCCCTCGTTCCCCTTATCCTCAACTCCCAATCCATCCTCACCCTCCATGTCTCTTATCCCAAGAGGTTCCTGCACATCCTCCCTCGACGGCCCCAAGGGAGAGGGGCTCCCTCCCTCCTCCTCCTCCTCCTCCCCAGGGGGCATCGGGGTCGCCCCCTCACTCTCCCAAGGCACCTACCACCCCAGCCAGCTCTCCCAAGAACTTCCGAATGCATCCTACCGAATGAGGCTGCTTCCCCTCGAGCTCCTCCGTGACCTCCTCTGCCGTTGGAGTTTCCGTGCTGGCATCCTCAACATCAGAAGGCTGGAGAATCTGCCAAAAACTATCCGGGATCATCCTCGCAGTTTCTATACCTCAGGATTTTCCGGCGAAGACGCCCCTAGAGATCCCCAGGCAGCCGTCGAGAGTTTTCCATCCACGCGATTCTAAGATGATTATAAATTGAAAACAGACTATTATGACTTACCCCCACATACGGAGCCCAGCCTAGTGCGAGTGGCAAGATGACGAGCAGATAAGAGGAAAACATTATCATGAAAACTCTGGGATAATGTGAAGGAAAATGTCAACATCCTCCTCAGCCGAGTCGGAGTAGTGGGAAAACAGGTGCCAGCCCATCCGAGAAAATTCTCTCCCAAGGAAACTATGGCAATCTCACCATAGTTTCCTCACCTCACGTTAACATCCCAAAACAGGTGTCCATTAACAAACACGATTCTCCCCGAGTATTCATACATCGTCATGAACATGTAGATCTCAAAATGGTAAATTGTCCAGCTCTACTCCTTAGCTGCTGAAAATACACTGCCATATACCGTAAATCGATCACTATTGCCAAACACATCTGCTTTTTTTCTATAGCTGATCAAACGCGGAATTACTTCCGTCGCAGTAGAAGTTTGTGGTGACACCAAAGGAGGCTCCGGCGGAGCTCTAGCGTAGATCCATATCACCACAACCAGCTGGACGCCGTTGAAAAGCACACCAACCAGGTTCGGGACGAGGTAAGGTAAGGAGTGCATAAGTATGCTGCATTGCGCCCACAAGCACGACGATATGAACCCAGCAACTGTCAGGGCAGTAGGGTACCCCTCTAGAGACTTCGATCGAATCACCGTCACTATTTGGGGAGTTGGGGAGGCGCACAAAATTATGCTCAGAGTAGTTGCACTGAATGCAAATATTTCAATCTTCAATTTCGCATCAGAAATGTTCGTATCACATACCAAGGCCGCAACCACCACTGTAGTTACCACAAGCACTGTAGTAAATCTGTTGAACGCATCAGCATCATAGAAAGCGAACACGCCAACGTAAAATATCGAGATGAAAACTGCGAGCAGATTTATATGGAAGATGTCCCAATGTGCCGTGAGGTAACCGTACCACACCCACAGATAAGCCTGAGAATATACGCACATGGTCAACTACATGTGTTGGAAAAAATATGGAATTTCTGGGAAAATTTTAGGGAAAATGTTGTTGGTTTTCGTACACTTCTACACAGATTCGTGTATGCATCAGTTGGGGTAACCAAACATATATGCCCACACTGGGTTCAGACTATGCCAAAAACAACAGTGTTGGAGTAGGAATATATGTTCGCTTTCCTCAGCTGAGCTCAGGAGTTTCCTATACAGTGTTGGAGTAGGAATATATGTTCGCTTTCCTCAGCTGAGCTCAGGAGTTTCCTATACAGTGTTGGAGTAGGAATATATGTTCGCTTTCCTCACCTGAGCTCAGGAGTTTCCTATACAGTGTTGGAGTAGGAATATATGTTCGCTTTCCTCAGCTGAGCTCAGGAGTTCCCTATACAGTGTTGGAGTAGGAATATATGTTCGCTTTCCTCAGCTGAGCTCAGGAGTTTCCTATACAGTGTTGGAGTAGGAATATATGTTCGCTTTCCTCAGCTGAGCTCAGGAGTTTCCTATACAGTGTTGGAGTAGGAATATATGTTCGCTTTCCTCAGCTGAGCTCAGGAGTTTCCTATACAGTGTTGGAGTAGGAATATATGTTCGCTTTCCTCACCTGAGCTCAGGAGTTTCCTATACAGTGTTGGAGTAGGAATATATGTTCGCTTTCCTCAGCTGAGCTCAGGAGTTTCCTATACAGTGTTGGAGTAGGAATATATGTTCGCTTTCCTCAGCTGAGCTCAGGAGTTTCCTATACAGTGTTGGAGTAGGAATATATGTTCGCTTTCCTCAGCTGAGCTCGGGGGTTCCCTTAGTAATTATAGGCGAACTCGGGCAGAAGTGTATAAAAACCAACAATAATTTTCCAAAATTTTCCTCAAATTTTCCTCCTTTTTTCAACCATGTGCATATTTTCCCACACTTTTATAGATTACTTACAATTCACAATTTTCTCCTAATAATTTTTCAGCCACTCCACGACATACTTTCCTCACCTTTACAAAAGTTTACAGAGCCCAACAAAAATTCTCTCACAAGCGTTTATATTTTCTCCATCACCAACCTGGGTGAACAGCATCGAGTACGGCAGTGCAGATCCTTTCACGCGTTTATTCCTCAACATTTCTATGAAGTCTGGCAGCGGCGAGAGCACCGAAAGTGCCGATAATATCATCGCAATATATCTGAAAAAATTTTCGATGAAAATTTTTCACAAGTTTGCTCATCTCTACGTCAAGGTCTTCAGCCAATCTAAACTCTCCTCGAGTGATTCATGTCGACTCTCCAACGCTACGAGGTCCGAAGGCGCATGAACAGCCTGACAGCACGCATGAACAACATGGTGCTGATGAAAATTTCCTACTGCTGAATTTCCAGAGTTGAAAAAACTCAGAAGTAGTTGCCGCCCTGGGTCGTAGTATCTGGTGACTTATACCTCTATATAGGAATATATGTTCGCTTTCCTCAGCTGAGCTCGGGAGTTTCCAAAGCTAATTTTACAAAAATTCGGGAAAAAGTGTACAAAAACCAACAGTAAATTTCCTCGTATTGTCAGGACTGAAGTTTTACCCGTTTTACGTGAAGTGGCGTAATATTCTGTGAAAAACGGTGATATGCAGTAGTCGTGAAATATAATTTTTCATATCACTAGGGTCGATAAATGCATATTTTCGCACGACGATTGTATTTTCCTAAACTTACCGCGAATTCTCGGGCATCTGGTAACAACTAGAAAGGGGGAAAACCAACTACGGTGATGATGAGCATTTACGCCCTTCCTCCTTTTGACAAACACAGATCCAAGAAGTCTTCTTATGGAAGCTCTTGGTCACTATGGAGTAAGAGTGATCGCTCACTCCATCTTGTGGTGAGCGCCGGATCAGCGATGCACCTCTTCGTCGAACTCGCTTCCCAACACTCACCACTGCTGAACAACTAAGCACGATCGGACTTGTGTGAGAGAATGATATAGGATTGTGCGCTGTGTCGTGACGACAAGATATCGATGAGCTGAAGCTAAGCTGAGTAGTGATTCCCTATTCCCAACAATTGTATTCATACTTGTTTTTACTCCTTTACTCTCTCCTACAACGAGAAGAGTGGTTGAGCTCTAGTACACTTTAATCAATGTTAAATTCATAGGATGCGGCTAAAAGACGAACCATGCATAAGATTGCGCGCGCGAAATATACCCTATAGTGTAGTAGATGTGATAGAATTATCATATAACTAAGGTTCACGGAGTGAGCAATAAGACGACTAGCTTTATCGCACTCCTACTTGAGTACCAACGTATTGAGAATAGCCCAGTACCACCAGTGAGATCTAGCCTAGGAAACACAGCATCTGGCAATAGATGGGTGCTGTGCAATCCCCCCGTCCCAGCTCTTCTGCTGCATCTCTATTCCTCCAAGTAGTAACGCACTGACTGATGTAAATTGGATCAATGCCGCCAACAGCTTCACCAGCTCGGGCGATATCAATCTTATGCTCTTCATAAGCGGTCGTCGATGTCACAATGGAGAACTATACCATCTCCCGGCGAACTCGCCTCCAAATCAAGCAGGTAACTCCGTACTCCATGTAGCATACCGAAGATCAGTAGTGGAGTTGGAGGGTCTTCCTAATCGTAAGGAATTCTAACAGGGGGGACCTATAAAGTTCCCGAGAGGAACTCATTTAGAATTTTCCACGTATGGCTAGGAACACATTCTTCAATCAGTTCCCCCCCCCATGTGAATGTCATCACCACATTAGTAACATTATTTTTCCTCATTGTTATCAAACCCTGGGGATCGTTATTTCTCAAAACTAGATGGGTTCTCAGTTGCATAACCCCTCGTCGTCTAGCACCACCGCCGAATTGTCGAGATACTTTCACAGAGACGATGCAATCTATTCATGCCACCAACACGACGACGTCGTGAAGGAAGAGTAAATCAAACATATATACCAACCACCGAATATCAGGCTCACCGCAGCGGGGCCAGCAACATTGAGAGGAGACCTCCGAAGTCAAGGAAATGTCACCAACATTTCAACTCGTCACGGAATCTTGCTAGAGTCGTGCAAATCTTGCTCACTTGCATTTCCTCAACGCTACTTACAATAACGCAAGCCGCTTAATTACAAAATCCAAGGAAGAACGACTAAACCCTAAGTATCATCTCCATAGTATGGTGATGATACTTTTCACACAGTTGGAGGCATCACAGAGGATATTGGTAACTACGTTTATGATGGTCACGCATCAAATGTCTATAACTCTACCCTGGGTGATTCAGACTCTCTATCTCACTCTGGGAGCTTTCAAGATTCCTCTGCGATGCGTTCTTATATAACAACAGTTGCACAAAATCTCATCGTGGAGATCATATCTATACTTGGTATTTTTTATAATATTTTGCTGGTCGTGAAACGGCTAGAGCGATTCAATTTGGAGTCTCCGAGAGGAGGAGTGAATTCATCTGATGTCAGAATTGTGATGATGTACACGATGATAAAGAATTTGGGTATTGCTGAACCCAAATCCTCGGGAATGTGTTGCAAGTTGCAGCCAAAATCAGTTTTGGAGCTGGCTTCAGAAAACGATTTTAAAACTGGGCTCATTAGAATTTTTCAGAACCGATGTTAGTAGTATTAATTGCAGCGTTATACTCCCCAACGCTCTCATTCAAGCGATTACATATAAAGATGTTAACAGCGAAAAGTGACCAACACACAGCAGCGCATACATTTGTTATGTCTTAGGCCTCATATCAGGAATCCATCTACCTTTGAGAAATCACGTTCCCTAGGGTTTGATAACAATGAGGAAAATAATGTTACTAATGTGATAATGACATTTACATGGGGGGGGAACTGATTGAAGAATGTGTTCCTAGCCATACGTGGAAAATTCAACAATGAGTTCCTCTCGGGAACATTATAGGTTTCTGGCACTCTGCAGTAGAGCCAGAACGAGTTCGATGGATGAGAGGGATCGAGATGACGTTGTTGTTTGCTTGCGTATAGCGTTGCTAATCTCGGTCCCGAACGAAATATCTTCACTTGCATCATTCAGTTTACTCCCAGCAACATCATCATGACGTCAGCTTCCCCACGGCACGAAGAAGGAGAGGAGGAGGAAGAGAAGTCGAACTGCATGAACGTTTCTGCTTTCTGGAGCTCCATCGCGGACTGGGTCGGCGGCATGTGCGTCGAACAACGCGAGGTATAGTTTCGTGGCGAGTGACTGCTACACAGTTGTATATAAATTGATTGTGTTTTATCAGCTGGTCATTTACACACGACTTGAAATTACAGTTGTCACCAACACATGTAGTTGACCATATGCATATTCCCGGTCAAACGCTTACTAGCCGAGTTCACGACTCTCTCTGGCAGTGTTGGGAAAATTTTGAGAAGCTCTGTCGGAAATTATCGTTGGTTTTTATACACGTTTTCTCGAATTTGTAGATAGGCTTCTCTAGTTAGTGAGGAAAGCAAATATAGATACCACCAACACTGCTCTATGGGTTAAAACGACACAAAAAAGGAATTTTCATATTAATCGTTTTCAAAATCAGGTAGGGGTGAAGAATCGATATTATTTTGATGAAAGCAGCAAGACTTGGGAACTACGAGGAGGCGAGACCGATGAGGATCGCCGAGCCAATCTTGCTATTCAAACCGGCGCCCAAGGTAAGCCCCATGCTCGTTTTCACTCGGTGAAAACGCGATATTCGCAGTGATATGCAGTAGTCGTGGAATATGTTTTTCACTAGTGT
>NW_003205702.1:20361-33762 GCF_000006405.1 Perkinsus marinus ATCC 50983 | reverse complement strand
TTTTTCAGGTGAGCTCCCTGGTGAACGACCAGCGTGGCGAACAGGAGAGCTCAGTAGCGACGAGAAGCTCATGGCACCGCCTCCCACAGACGTTCCTGCTTGCACTCGGCAGTTTAATCAGACGCCTTTGAAGAAAACGCCTGCTGATGATTTTCTACAGCATCCTGTGTATGCTCCAAAAACCTTCGCAGTGCGGGAGAATCTTGCGGACCCGCGACCAGTTCACGACCTTCCTCCTAAGCCCAAGCCGACTGTTTACTCTAGTCCGTTTGGTGAAGTATTATAGTTGTTGTTTTATAGTCCTTTCTATTCTGACATAATTCGCTTTTGTAGTAATCTTGTATTCTCGTTGAGCTCGCATCTACCGTGTTATGTTCAAAGTTTATGACCTCATCAGGCGCGGTTCAATGCTATAAATGGTGAAGGTGTAGTCGAATCAGTAACTATTCAGGTGAAGTGTCATCCTCCATTGACATTGTGGAAACCGAGAAATGAGTTGAATCAACTCATCACCCCAGTTGATGCTCATGTTGATATTAGTTCGTGTCTTTGCGCTCCGGAATATCATCGATTCTGCAAAGATCATATAGCAATCACTGCAATCTCGATGTTATTCATGAGTGTGATTGTAGATAGAATATCTAGATCCCATCAACCATTGCCTCGAGTTCACTTATAGTTGATAATATTCGACCTCAGCAAGGCGTAAGAATCGTCTCCTATCAATATTTTTTCTGTGAAGGTCCAGGCTTGCATGGGGCAAATTCAAGCAAGCGTAACAAGTATCGCTCGTGCGTGCGTGGCGCACGCCATTGTGATCGACCCGAACCAGAAAGTGGTGCAACCGGTCGAGACTGAAGTGACAGCAATCTGGCTGTCCAGGAGCCTCTCGAGCCGGTTCCACCCTGGAATTTTGCTTTTACCTTTACTAGTTGTTTGGGGGACATTGCCTATGTGCCTGCGTGGCATGCAGTGCGTGCTAGGCAATGTGACTGTGGTGTTAAGCCAATGCACGGCGTGTTGTGAGGTTCGGTATTATCACCGCCCTCTGCTGCCTAGTTGGCTAACACTCAGTCTCACCCAACACTCCCAAATAACTAATACGATGCGGTGAAGCGTGCCTTGATGTGAATTCAATTCAAAAATTGGCCTAATTATAATTCACTGAATTGTTATTAGGACAATTCTCCCCACTTTACAACTCCACACCTGTGCAAATTCACATCGCATAACATAGGACAACGCATGGAGGATGAACACAGATAAAGATAATAATGATAAATACTGCTGCTACCAGCGCCCCGCACTCGAGATCGGCTTCACAGGGAAGTTGAAACCCTCAGTAGGGAAAGGCTTGTAGGGAGCTGAACAGTCGACTATGAATCTCAACACTAACAAGTGAGCTCTGGAAAATTATGAATTGATAAAACCAGTGAACAACGTTCTTCCGAACATTCCTGAACTACCTACTGATCCTATCGAGAAAATTTAACCCCTCAGAGAGAAAAAAAGCAGACTTTTGTGATAAGGAAACTCACCAAATGGAGCCTGTTGCCATACTGGTGGTGATGGAGTCCCCATGTAAGGTAGTGGTATTCCGATAGTCATCCTGGTCCTAGGTTGTGCTTGGCCGTGGACCGTGTAAGGAGCTGGAGGGTTGGAAAACGTCTGACAATAAATTTTCATCGAGAGCAACTTTCACGACTTTTCTCACCTCGAGCACACTTTGACGGCTTCGCTCCGCCTTTTTCACCGACTCCCTTTGCTGTAGTTCTTGTACAGGCTGTGGTTGCTGTTGCAAATCGCGCGCGCCCGAAACCACTTGTTGCTGTTTTTCGATCGTTCCCCCGCTAGAAGTCGCCGACTCCTACACAAGGGAGCATCACATAACACGACCAAATCAGTTCTCCTACCCGGGGCGACCTGTTGGCGTACTCCTCGAAAATAGAAGCTGCAGAAGCTGATCTCGCGGCTGATGCCGCTGTCGGGTTCTGCAGTGAACTGCGCCTTCGCTCCGCTCTCTCGGCTGAGTCCGTCTGAGGCAAACTACATGGAGAAACTAAACAACTTTTTCACCAAGAATGTACGTTTGAATAAAGAAATTACCCAAATATGATATATTTATAATATCCGATTACCTAATTATTAATACCATATTTTGTATTTTATTATATATTATCTACAATATACCTGTTTTAGATTATATTAACAGGTTCTCGATAGCATCAATGTGTGAGAGAGAGCGCTTTGCTCAAGTTCGATGACAACTACATGTACAGTGCGTGGCAATTTGATATGCAAATGTGTGTTATTTTTTCCGAGATTAAACTATATCGCATATACAATGTAACAATGGCTATGAACATATGTTGTGATGAAAGTACCCGTTTGGGACTGTGATGATAACGACAACTTGTTCACTATAATTTGTCCTACGAAATAACACACATTTGCATCGATCAAATTCACACACAAGAAATGCTCAGGAAAACACCATTCAGTTTCCCATTCACTGCTCTCAAATATTCAATCAACTACGACTAGATAGTATCTAGCAGATACCATCAAAAACCCGAAAGTAAGCTCACCTCCATTAAAGCTTGCACGCGTGGACACCATATTCCAGCAGCTTGTAAGCAGCTCACAGCCGACTGAAAATGTGAGATATCGAGCGCTCTCGAACTAGCCAGACAGGTGGCCAAGGCCATATACCGATGTAGCATCTGAGAAATAGTAGGAGGCCTCAACTACATGCTCATCGCGGCTCTTACTGCGCCCTTATCAAGACTGAACCGGCATGCTATAGGCAATAACCGTTTTCGCAGACGTATCGTGTACTGTGTGAAAAACCGTTTAATCTGAAAATGCGAATACAACGCAAACAAACAACAGGAAAGTAGTCGTCACCTCGGTCTCTTTTTTTGCATGGACGTCCACTCTGAACTTTTCAACTTCCGCACGGACCCTTTTCTCAGCGAGGAACTTGCCGCGTTCATATTGCACTGCATAAAAATCATTTCAAATCGAATCTGAAGCTTCTCACATTTTTTCAAATCGATTGAGTTCTCAGCCTTAAACGATCTAACCTCGGCGATCTCTGACAATAAAATAATAACAAGTAGATGTAAAATGTGCCGCTCAAATGCTCACTCGCTTTCACTCTTTCTTCGCTGCGTTCCCTTTTTTCTTTCCGCATTTGCGAGCGCTGAATCCACCCAGCACGCTCCTTCTCTTCCATCGCATCAGCCTCCAACGCCATTCGCACCCAAAGTGTCTGTAAAATCACATCATAAAACCTTGGCTGTGAAAGGCATTTCGGAGGCTCTACTCACCACTGTGTGGGAAAATATGCAACATGAAAATTCTGGGAAATTCTTGTTACTTTCTGTACACTTCTATAACTAGTGACTTACATGAGCTTCGCTACTCCTCTTCATCGCCTCCTTCAACCTTTGCTGTTGTACAAGTTCAGCTGAGCCATGCCATTCAGCAAAACTCGAATCCGGCACGAACCTGTCACCATTCGCTATCGCAATCACAAATCTATTTTTTCTCTCACATAGAAGTCTTCTTCCTGCGGATTCCCCTAGGGGAAGATGAACGCGAGCGCACCGTCGATTCAGAATTCAGCGGAGCGATGCTGCGCCTGTATTCCCTCTCAATCTGACAAACAGTACTTACTAGGAGTGCGTTTTTCTTATGCATGATTTTTTCATAAAAAGACCATAAACTGCTAATTCGTATACCTATATCACACGCAAATGTTCTGATGGGATATTTGAGAACCCGTCTGTTCTGCGTACAGCATCCCACACAGCATTGATCGATTAAAGATAGCTGTCTTCACTATCGTCCGCACGCACCGTCGGTAAAAATCCTAACTCAACACACATTGCTACATCTAGCCATATCGATTACTCGGGCGCGCGCTAAAGTCCGACAACTTGTACTCACCTTGGCTAGACCTTCCTGAAGGAGTTCATCCTCGGCATTCTTATGGTGGTGGCGAGCGCAAGCGATAACACCATCGACGTACCTAGAGTGTAGGCAAGGACACTAAGAGCCAGCATTTGGTCAACTACACATGATGAGGAAATTCTCAAACAATTCTAGCCAGAGTCGTGTATAATTTTTGAGGAAACTCCCGAGCCTGTTAGTGCTATCGCAAGCACGCCTACCCGCCACTTAAAGTCATAAGTGGTCGTTCCAGGGCTTCCAGTCGATCAACTGCTTTAGCGCGGAGCTGCTTTAGCCTTTGCTTTCCCTGAATACGTAGCAAATGAGAGCACTCTAATTTCCATACTCCATACCACTCCCGGAGCCTCTCCCGAAAGAATCAACTGATAGAGATAAAGTCGTACCTGCTCATGTGAATAACAAAAATGCACATCGTGAAACACTTCGCTCCGCTGTGTTCGAGACAAGACGATTCCAGTATGAAAACTAAGATTTCAAAGACCTTCCTCACGTGTTGCTTCCAATGTCTATTAATTCTGCTGAATGAAATTCTGCTGAATTCTGACGAGAATTCGAATATATTCGCGCCTTGCGACGGAACAGTTGTCAATTTTATTCATTTTCTTTGTGCGGAAGTGAGCGGAACATATACCGTCACTTCGCGTATTTTCACTACGTTCATTCGTTTTAATTATTTCTCAACGACTACACCAGTTGAGCTCTCGAGACACATACCATTCGGAAGAGTGTAGTTCATGTACCCTACAAAGATATTAAAATACTCTCATACCCGCCCTTTATCGTGTATTGGCCGCGAACGGAAAAATGCCCTCGCCGAGAATCGAACCCGCGACCGTCTCAAACAACGCGGAATCTGTTTCCTCGACGAGCTACTGCTCATCTGCTCTGCTAGCCTAGGGTTGTTATAGTACTGATTATATTCATTTATTACGTATTGTCAATGCGAAAAAATATGCATATTGTGAACTACATGTGTTGGTGACAATACGAAAATTCTGGGAGGAAATTTATTTCGGTACGCTTCTGCCTAAATTCCCATACGTAGTGAAGAAGTTCGTGAGCTCAGCTGGGAATTCTCAACACTGGAGTTTCACCCTTTCTACGTGAAGTGGCGTATCACTCTGTGAAAAACGCGATATTCGCGTTGATATGCAGTAGTCGTGAAATATATTTTTCACTAGTGTTTTTTATATCACTAGGGTAGATTTATCAAACATTGTGAATGCCTTACGTAATGCAATTCATGTAGGCGGCACAGATCCGAATGCCCCATGGGTCTTTCGATGTTGTCAAAGTCTTCCACGCCGAAATTCAGAAGTATGGCGCGACACAGGACCTGATTTCAATTCCTACAGAGCATCGTTCATAAGGAAACTACTTACGCATCGAGAAACGTCAGATTGGATAGTAGCAGGTTGCTGCGGTAGCTTGAATCTGTTGATGTCGAAAAAAGGCATCTGATCGAAACACCGATAACGGTTGCAATATGAGTTGGCTCCTTTCCTCAGCTGAGTCGAGTTAGAAACTCCACAGAAATCAGGAAAAATTTCCCGAAAATTTCCTCAAAATTTTCCCATTCCCATCAACACATGTGATCGACCATGTGCATTTTTTATCACAGTGAGGTCGTATTCCAACTCACCTTGAGTAGAGCCTCCGAAAGTTCAAGGTGCATCTCGCCGGTATCATCACTGTAAGTTCTCACCTGAAAATGGACAAAAATGTTGGTAAAATATGAAAGTTTTAAGGAAATTTTGGAAAATTCTTGTTGTTTTTTTGTACACTTGTCCGTTTAGTCATATGTAAATTTCATGAATATAGTGAGGGAACTCCTGAGCTCAGTTGAGGAAACCAAATATAAATCTCAAACTGTTCCTAAGAGTCCTCTACCACCCAAGAAATCAGTGTTGGAGTAGGAATATATGTTCACTATCCCTAGGAGTTTTCTCACTAATTATAGAATGCGGGTAGAAGGGTACAGAAACCAATAAGAATTTCCCAGAATTTTCTCAAAATTTTCCTATTGTTACCAACACTCCAGAAAATAATATATACACCATAAAGAAAATTCTACAGAAGTTGACTATAATGAGAATGCTTAGGTGAAAAATTCAGCGGAAATTTTCCATTTCGAATATGAGAATAACACACTCACCCGTTCAGGATGCGACTGTTTCCTCGGCAATTGCAATCTGTTGCTCCTATTCCCATCAGTAGACACCGAATTAGATCTATTATTCTGTTCCGATAACTTCAAACCAGGAGTGATCACAGGAACTTTCAACGACTCCACGACCTACCAAGAGTTTACAAGATGTTAGCAACGATTAGTGACTTACATGTGGTCGCATTCCAACTATAGGGTTGTTTATAGTGTGTCGCATTAGGAAATAAAACAACACTGGACTTTCACCCGTAAAACTCGGTGATATGCAGTAGTCGTGAAATATATTGCCTACTGTTGTTTTTCATATCACTAGGGTGGAACTCCTATATAACAATGGCTATGAACATATGTTGTGATGAAAGTACCCGTTTGGGACTGTGATGATAGCGACAACTTGTTCACTATAATTTGTCCTACAAAATAACACACATTTGTATCGATCAAATCCACCAGAATCTATAAAACTCCCCAAACTACTCACACTAGTAGAACCGAACCTCACATTAACAACACGAAAGTTGACCATGAACACAGGGAAACACAATATCGATCACTTACGACAAACTCATGGTAACATCTTTTTCCTTGGAATAGAAGCTCATAGAGTAATCTCCGCCTTCACGACCGAGGCCACTACAAGACAGAATAATGAATGTTCTCTTAAGGCAAATTAGATTTTCTAATTTTTATTTTTTTCCATTTTTCATTTCTTAGATGAATTAGATTTTCTAATTTTTAATATTTTTCATCCTTTCATTTTTTCATTTTTTTCATTTTTTTCAATTTTTCATTTTTTCATTTTTTAGATAAATTAGATTTTCTAATTCTTATTATTTTTCATTCTTCCATTTCTTCATTTTTTTCATTTTTCAGATAAATAAGATCTAATTTTTATTATTTTTCATTTTTTCTTTTTTTCATTTTTCCATTTTTTTTCATTTTTAGGCAAATTAGAAAGCATAGCATCTGACGTTATGTACGTCACCAGTGTTTTTCATATCACGGTCGTGAAACTCCATTATATAACGGCCCTCCCAAAAGCCCACCTTTGCTTAACTCCTCCAAAAGGCGTGTTGAGGTCCCTCTCCATCCACGTGTTAATCCATAGCATACCAGTATCAATATCTCGGGCTAGTCGATGAGCAACAGAGAAATCTAAAGTGGACCTTATCTGAATCTTCATCGGTCAACCTAAAGATTCTACCAGAGCATTTCAACAATAACATTTACTATTTTCTCCCGAATTTGATTCCAGTTCTCCTCAGCTGATTCAAAGAGTTCATGCCCGAATAAAAATTTGGTTTTATAACTACCCAAAATTTCGATTTCGAATTGCCCCGAGAAGATCATTCTATCAACACTATAATGCAGTTTCACCCTAGTGATATGAACAACACTAGTGAAAAACATATTTCGCGACTATCGCGTTGTTCACGGAGTTTTACGCCACTTCACGTAAAACGGGTGGAACTCCATTGCCGACATGAATTCTTCTGCTGCAGCCTCCACATATCAGAAATATTCGCATACCTTTTATCCAAATTGAGCCAGCCAGACCATAACACGAGCAATTCGCCAAACGTATACACTCCTCCTCAGTGGAAAACTTATGCACACTAACAACCGGGCCGAAAAATTCCTGAAAACAAGTAATATCAACTTCTTCAAAAATAGATTCCCCTTACTTTGTCAGCAACAAAGGCATGATCAACAGCTTCCAAAATGGTTATCGGATAAAATGCTGTGCCTGTCATAGAGTTGCACAATTTCTGTCCCCAATCTATTCGATTCTTTATAGCTAACACAGTACGTGTAAATTTGATCGATGCAAATGTGTGTTATTTTGTAGGACAAATTATAGTGAACAAGCTGTCGCTATCATCACAGTCCCAAACGGGTACTTTCATCACAACATGTTCATAGCCATTGTTACATTGTATATGCGATATAGTTTAATCTCGGAAAAAATAACACACATTTGCATATCAAATTCACACGCACTGCATTGTTCAACATCGCCATTACGTCAACTACCTTTTTTTAAAGACTATACGTCAAATTTCTCTCCCAATTATCGCGTCTCAGTTCCCACTTGTCCACACCCTATTATCATCTATCTAGACTATGTCTATACTGTAATATTCAATGTCCATCGCTATAGTATCATGGGTAGTAAAACTACTATCACATAATCTCCATAATAGTAGTAATATTCACTCTTGTGAAGTATTTTCCCATAACTTCATTTCAACTTACCATCATATGCATCAGGGCCGCCCAGGAGAACCCTAGCGCCGGGGTTTGCTTGCAACGACCAGAGAACAAAGTTATGAACTCTCCAGGCGTGTTCTCGCGAGATTAGCGGACCTGCAACAGTGTTGGAGTAGGAATATATGTTCGCTTTCCTCAGCTGAGCTCAGGAGTTTCCTATACAGTGTTGGAGTAGGAATATATGTTCGCCTTCTTCAGCTGAGCTCGGGAGTTTCCTATACAGTGTTGGAGTAGGAATATATGTTCGCTTTCCTCAGCTGAGCTCAGGAGTTTCCTATACAGTGTTGGAGTAGGAATACATGTTCGCTTTCCTCAGCTGAGCTCAGGAGTTTCCTATACAGTGTTGGAGTAGGAATATATGTTCGCTTTCCTCAGCTGAGCTCAGGAGTTTCCTATACAGTGTTGGAGTAGGAATATATGTTCGCTTTCCTCAGCTGAGCTCAGGAGTTTCCTATACAGTGTTGGAGTAGGAATATGTGTTCGCTTTCCTCAGCTGAGCTCAGGAGTTTCCTATACAGTGTTGGAGTAGGAATATATGTTCGCTTTCCTCAGCTGAGCTCAGGAGTTTCCTCACTAATTATAGAATTCTAGTGAAGTGCGCAGAAACCAACAATTTTTTCATTGGCACCAACACATGTAGTTGACCATATGCATATTTTCCAGACTGCTCACCAGTAGTAGTAGTAGGTTCCAGCGGATCTCCAATTCTCAGCTTAGCAGCCTCCGAAACGAACGCTGAAGTGAATCGATCATAAATTTCCTCGTGCACCAGCAGACGTGAACCACATAAGCAAATCTGAGAATCCAATAATAAACTCTTTAGTGTAGGAAAATATGCGCATGGCAATCCACAAATGTTGATGACAAGATGAAAATTCTGAGGAAATTTTTGGCAATTCTAATCAATTCCCGTACATTTCTATGTATTCGTATAGTAGCGTGCATATTTAGTGAGGAAGCTCTAAAGCTCAGCTGAGGAAAGCGAACAGACTTTTAAGCAATGCAGCGTTTTTCTGGAACTGAAGATTGATCATGGAAAGTCAACTACATGTGTTGGAGAATTTTGAGGAATTTTTCGTTAGTGTTTCCTATACACGTAGTATTGAGCTATATATTCGCTCTTCTCAGCTGAGGAGTTTATATATGAATTCGGATAATTCAAAATTTTCACCAGCATTTTCTTATTGTCATATGTGCATATTTTCCACAGTAGTTTCTATACGAACTCGTACGTAAACTCCTACAACTAGTAGAGAAACTCCTGAGCTCAGCTGAGAAAAGTAAACATATATATAGTGCAGAAATCAGCAAAAATACGACTCTAGCAGACCTAATCCTACCTGGCCTGAGTTTGCAAATGCACTGCGAACAACAGCAGTCATCATCTGTTCGCTCTCGATAGGAGCATCCCTCCACACTATCGTTGCATTTTTCCCACCGAGCTCGAGTGATAATTTTTTCAAGTGCGGCCCCGTTAACTGACGACATATATACACACTTTTCTTGTCAAAAACCAAACTCCACATACACCGGCTATTTTCCGACCAGTTGTAGTTCCTCCCGTAAAAGACACTGCTCTCACCAGAGGATGCGTACACAGAACCGCGCCGAGATCTTCACCTGCTGAATGCGAATGCTCACAGCGAATGTTTTCATATTCATATTACTACAGGTGTGCCGATTTGATATGCAAATATGAAAAATTTGTAGAAAAAATCATTTGCGTGACGACTCGGATCACACTGTAATGCATCGAATGGCGACAAGTTAGTTATCAAATATTTTACTATAGTCTTATGTTATAGTTTGATATGCAAATGTGTGTTATTCTCGGAGATTAAACTATATCGCATAAACAATGTTAACATTGCTATGAACATGTGATGTGATAAAAGTAACCTTTCGAGACTGTGATAGCGACAAGTTGTTCACTATCAATAATCCCGGAATAGAAAAAACGACGCACATTCTCCACATTTGCATATCAAATTCGCACACAATGTAAATGTACAACAATAATTTTACTCCACGGATACCATAGTATCCTCAACATATACGCATGCCTCGGCTCAGCTGCTCTCTTCGGAGTTGCTTCTGAGTCCGTAGTTATACTCTTGTACTTAAACTTTCGTACGCGAAGTGGCGTAATACTCTGTGAAAATTCCAATATTCTCGGTGATATGCACTAGTCGTGAAATATATTTGTTCACTAGTGTTTTTCACATCACTAGGGTGAAGAAATTCCATCATCCGCTTAGTTTCTAAAGGGTATATTTTTACCTCTGCCGTTAACCACATTAATAACTCCTCTCATTTTAGGTCCTATCGTCGCATCAGATGATATCAGCTTGACGAGCTCAGCCAGAGTAGACGACGCCAGTTCCGTGGGCTTACATACACATGTATTGCCCGAAGCAATGCCTGAATGGTTACAGTAGAAAAGAGCAGAAAAAAGGTGAAAAACGGCAGAAAAAAGTAAAAAAAGGTAAAAAAAAGTGAAAACATAGAAAAAAAGGAAAAAAAGAAAGGTAAAAAAAGGGGAAAAACCATAAGTAAGATAATAGAGTCTCTCATTATATCTTCGCTCGCTATCGATCCCTATGTGTAAATTTGATATGCAAATGTGTGTTATTTTGTAGGACAAATTATAATGAACAAGTTGTCGCTATCATCACAGTCCCAAACGGATACTTTCATCACAACATATGTTCATAGCCATTGTTACATTGTATATGCGATATAGTTTACTCTCGGAAAAATAACACATGTTAATAACGGAAAAATATTTTCAGAATTGCAGCGGAGCGATGCATGAGAGTTGCTCAATAACACACACTGTGAATCCGCCCAAAGTAGCGATCTTACAAGGAGCTATTTTCCATGTCATCAGATACAGTGGCAGATTCCACGGCGCGATCAGCACGCATACGCCCAGAGGGCTTCTCTTGGTATAGCTGAGCACATCTGAAATTACTAATAGCAGTGTATAGGAAACTCCTGAGCTCAGGTGAGGAAAGCGAACATATATTCCTACTCCAACACTGTATAGGAAACTCCTGAGCTCAGGTGAGGAAAGCGAACATATATTCCTACTCCAACACTGTATAGGAAACTCCTGAGCTCAGGTGAGGAAAGCGAACATATATTCCTACTCCAACACTGTATAGGAAACTCCTGAGCTCAGGTGAGGAAAGCGAACATATATTCCCACTCCAACACTGTATAGGAAACTCCTGAGCTCAGGTGAGGAAAGCGAACATATATTCCCACTCCAACACTGTATAGGAAACTCCTGAGCTCAGGTGAGGAAAGCGAACATATATTCCCACTCCAACACTGTATAGGAAACTCCTGAGCTCAGCTGAGGAAAGCGAACATATATTCCTACTCCAACACTGTATAGGAAACTCCTGAGCTCAGGTGAGGAAAGCGAACATATATTCCTACTCCAACACTGTATAGGAAACTCCTGAGCTCAGGTGAGGAAAGCAAACATATATTCCTACTCCAACACTGTATAGGAAACTCCTGAGCTCAGCTGAGGAAAGCGAACATATATTCCTACTCCAACACTTGCCAACCCAACCAGCCTCCTCACCATAATAGCCTACCTGGTCTCAAAGAGCTACACGAGTTTTCTTGCACGCGCAACTTCGCCGCAAAATAACGGAAATTTTCCTCAACTCGCGACACGTCCACATTTCGAGACTGAAAACATACCCGTAAATCTTGCTCATCTTGCCAAATCTTGCATTTCCTCAACGCATCTCTACTCACCACGCTCAACGGCTTGCCCGTGTCCTCAGTTTCCAAAGCCGCTAATTTCTCCTTGTTTTCAGCGACGAGATCAGCAATCCTCTCGAGAACTTCAGCTCTTCCATTTCGGCTCATTTTAGACCAATTTCCTAATAATTCCAGAAAACGCAATATTTTCCAAAAAATTCCATTTTTTCCTCAGCTATTGGAATATCGGTTTTGCTCGGATTTTGCTCACTCGTAAACATGAGAATTTACATACGACTTCGGGTAAAAGTGCACGAAAACCGACGAAAATTACGGAAAAAAATACATATTTTCCCACTACTATTTTCACAGATCCATCGATCCTCCTGTATTTCGACGCCACCAACACTCACACTACCTCCTAGAAAGGATACGTATTTTCCCACTACTACTATTTTCACGGGTGTATCGATCCTCCTGTACTTCGACGCCACCAACACACACACTACCTCCTAGAAAGGATACGTATTTTCCTACTACTACTACTACTATTTTCACGGGTGTATCGATCCTCCTGTACTTCGACGCCACCAACACACACACTACCTCCTAGAAAGGCCTTATGAGCCGACTCTATCGCACCCACTGCATCATCCACTACCGAGGCTCTAACATACCCAACAACCCGACCATTAGCTGGGTTAACATTTTCGAGCAACAACCTAGATCCACTACTCACAGTAACACCTAAAAATGACAAAACAAATCACACCATTACAGCGGAGCGATGCAACTTTACCATCGACGAAATTCTCTATTATTGGTAAACCTGGTTTTGCATCATCAACAGAAACCCGCCTGGGAACATTAGGAGGTAGAACTACATATTCTACGCCTGCCCTTGATTCAGTAGTCACCTGAAAAACTGTTTTCAGTGTTGGAGTAGGAATATATGTTCGCTTTCCTCAGCTGAGATCAAAGGCTTCCTCCGAATAGGAGTGTACAACAAGAATTTCCCGAAAAATTTTCATACTGTCACCAACACATGTAGTTGACCATGTGCATACAATTTCGGGTAAAAGCAACAATAATTTCCTCACAAATTTCATCGCCTATTTCGAATCTTACCATATCCTTCCTAGCCAGTTCTTTCACCCACGGCGTTGACGAGGGAATATGATATTCGATCTTATGGTCAGCCATAGGAGGGAATAAGGAATACTGAAGACCTGTGTGGGGGAAAATGTGCACATGCTCAACTA
>NW_003205702.1:18587-20261 GCF_000006405.1 Perkinsus marinus ATCC 50983 | reverse complement strand
CCAGATTCACGTATGCAGACCGGACATAGTTACACGAGAGGATGAAAGCTCAACCGCATTTCAACCCCAAAATGTAACCACTCCGGGTCCCCCAACGTCAAGGGAAGGGCGGGAGGGGGAGACGTTTAATCAACACACATAAGATGGTGAAACATCTCCCGATCACGCTGCGTTAAGCCTACTAGCCAACCGCAAGTAGTGCAGAACGCACAATTCATTGGCGCACGCAATTGGCACACACTTGTTCAATTATGTCTTCCAAGAGAGTACCTCAGTTCAGTGTTGCCCCTCAAAGAAATCCTAGAGTATTTCTCTATGACAAAAACTCCTGAGCTCAGGTGGGGAAAGCGAACATATATTCCTACTCCAACACTGTATAGGAAACTCCTGAGCTCAGCTGGGGAAAGCAAACATATATTCCTACTCCAACACTGTATAGGAAACTCCTGAGCTCAGCTGGGGAAAGCAAACATATATTCCTACTCCAACACTGTATAGGAAACTCCTGAGCTCAGGTGAGGAAAGCGAATATATATTCCTACTCCAACACTGTATAGGAAACTCCTGAGCTCAGCTGGGGAAAGCAAACATATATTCCTACTCCAACACTGTATAGGAAACTCCTGAGCTCAGGTGAGGAAAGCGAATATATATTCCTACTCCAACACTGTATAGGAAACTCCTGAGCTCAGCTGGGGAAAGCAAACATATATTCCTACTCCAACACTGTATAGGAAACTCCTGAGCTCAGGTGAGGAAAGCGAATATATATTCCTACTCCAACACTGTATAGGAAACTCCTGAGCTCAGGTGAGGAAAGCGAATATATATTCCTACTCCAACACTGTATAGGAAACTCCTGAGCTCAGGTGAGGAAAGCGAACATATATTCATACTCCAACACTGCTGGAAACAGCCCTTGTGATGAGAAGAACGCAAAGAGTAGTATGAGAAAGGATTGTGAAATCTATTTCGGCAGAATTGAGGGTCAACCCTCACACCAGTGTTGTTATATTAATACCAAGCATGAACGAATACTACAAATCTTACATCTCCTGTATGGGAAGCCAAAGAGAAATAGTACAGTACGTGTGAAATTGATCGATGCAAATGTGTGTTATTTTGTAGGACAAATTATAGTGAACAAGTTGTCGCTATCATCACAGTCCCAAACGGGTACTTTCATCACAACATATGTTCATAGCCATTGTTACATTGTATATGCGATATAGTTTAATCTCGGAAAAATACCACACATTTGCATATCAAATTCACACACACTGTAATATCAACTAGCATGGCCAGAGTTTTTACTACTGCTGAGTAAAAACATAGCCGCCGCCGAAGCGACCACTACACCGCTCATCACAGCATGGCTCATCTGCGATGATACTCTACTTTCATGCCGCCGCTTCTCCATTTTCAAATAGAATTTATTAAACAACAACCGAGCTCTGTCTATGAGGAGGAGAGAGCAACTCTCTATGATGACCATCCGAAGGAACTCAGCCGATCTGGAGGGGTGCCCGTCAAATCTCGGCAGAGGGTAACTAACACACATCTATGCATACGAAGAGTGTCGGAGGAATATATGTTTTTTTTCTGAGGTTAAATATAGGTGGACAAAAACCAATGAGAATTTCCCTAAATTTCCTCAACATTCTCATATGCCTA
>NW_003205702.1:12104-18487 GCF_000006405.1 Perkinsus marinus ATCC 50983 | reverse complement strand
ACTACCCCTTCCCACCCACCGAGAGTCCTGCTCATCCTCAGTACTTGCTAGATCCAATAAAAGGGGACATTGCAGTACCTACAAGCACCTCCCCCTAGACCCTCAGAACCCGTCCAAAATGCCCACCTGCGCCTGAAGCCTAGCTGTTGCTGAGTCTACCGCTACTGTCGTACATGAACTCCTTGGGGTTACACTTGACGAGGATTGACTGGGACTCTGGAGAGCGCCGATGCTAACTCCACCATACACTACTTCTACCTCTCTGGACGAGCTCTCTGTATGCCCTACTATCTCAGCCACGACATCGCCATTCCCTATCAGAGAACACCCAACGTTTTTACCCGGGTTAAATCGTTCACAAACACAGAATCTCACCTTGTTCCGGGTAGATATAAGCCTGGAACTCTTCACCCTGCTGCTGCTGCTGCTGTTTCTCATCGTTCGGCACCACCCCTCCCCGATCGAGTCGATGCAACTAAAATCATTGTGGAAAACTACGCACATAGTCAACTACATGTGTTGGTGACAATATAAGAATGCTGAGGAAATTTTCGAAAGGTTTGAGTTCGTTTCTGTACACTTCTACCCGAATTCTTCGGGGAAACTTTCGAGCTCAGCTGAGGAAAGCGAACATATATTCCTACTCCAACACTGTGAAGGAAACTCCTGAGCTCAGCTGAGAAAAGCGAACATATATTCCCACTCCAACACTGTATAGGAAACCCCTGAGCTCAGCTGAGGGAAGCGAACATATATTCCTACTCCAACACTGTATAGGAAACTCCTGAGCTCAGCTGAGGAAAACGAACGTATATTCCTACTCCAACACTGTATAGGAAACTCCTGAGCTCAGGTGAGGAAAGCGAACATATATTCCTACTCCAACAACACTGACTAGAACCTTCTCCCAGTATACCCAACTCACTGGTAGATCCGGATGGGGTAGTAAGGACGCCCTACTAGTAGAACCCATAGCCCTACTGCACCTAGTCATACGCGGCGGCACTTGCACTCCTTCACCACAATGGGGAACTGCCAGACCATCGGTAACGCTATCGTTAGCACAACAGATGCCCACCTTCCCCCTCTGTTCTTGTAGCGAGTAGTGGATTCCCCTCGACTGTCCCAGGAGGGGGCAGGCAGCAGCCCTCATCGCCTTCCTCTGAATCTCGCGCGATACTCCAGTCGTTTTCGCTCGTCCCTATACCGAAAATGCACATCATGAAACACTTCGCTCCGCTGTGCTCGAGACACAATGTCTAGTGACTTCACCAACTGATGGAGTTTCACGGTCGTGATATGAAAAACACTAGTGAGAAATATATTCCACGACTACTGCATATCACCGCGAATATCGCTTCACAGAGTATTACGCCACTCCACGTGGAACGGGTGAAACTCCAATGAAGACAACAAGAACATTCTATTAAACGAAACCATACATTCGATTTGACTGATTTTTTCACCAAAAATTCGTAGAAAAATTTGATTACATACCATTTGGAAGAGTGTAGTTCATGTACCCTACAGAGATATTAAAATACTCTCATACCCGCCCTTTATCGTGTATTGGCCGCGAACGGAAAAATGCCCTCGCCGGGGATCGAACCCGCGACCGTCTCAAACACCCCGAGCACTAGTGAACATGAGAATCCAAAGCCCTGCAGTTCCCCCTACCTCTCGATGTAACAGACGTCCCCCCTTGCTGAGCGCTCCCATGAGGGTCTTCACACGTGAGAGCGTCCATGCATGTGGAAGAGCACGATCTAAGTCCGTACCAGTCTTCAAACACAGCAACCTGACACAGCCTCTTCTTACGAACGACGTATTTTCCCACTCATTATAATGCACATCGCGAAACACTTCGCTCCGCTGCACTCGAGACTAGACAATTCCAGCGTCAAATCAAAAACTTAGCTTGGCTCCTTGCTGTGACTACCGACGTCTATGAGAATAGGGAACAGCTTTAACAACATGTTTTTGAACTACATGTTCATTCGAAACTATCGCAGGGGAACCCACTTTGACCCACTGTGGATATTCTTAATGATGATGGGTCATCACAATTCATCAGATGATATCATCGATGATTTGATCATCGATATCATCGATGATTTGACCCTATCATCAGATGATAGGGTCAACACAATATCGTGCAACGCCGCCGATCAGCCAAATTTTCGATGCAATCAATGCTACGCTCCGCTAGGCTTCGCTCCGCTAATCCTAACATCACGTGCACTGTTGAGCCACTACGAATTTACAAGATAAAACTCGAACGTTACAAAATATTTTTCAACTTGTCCCAAAATTGCGGAGCGAGCGGAGCGTATACCGCAACAACATGCACTTTCGCGTTGCGCGTGCGTGCAGAATTATTCTGGCTTAACTACGAAGCGTGGGAGGCTATCAGATAGATCAAACGACTCCTCTATATGCGGAGGTGTTGAGAAAAATCGGAAAACTCGATTATACGAACAGCTCGAAGAGATATGTACGAAAAACTTTAATAACGGAGAAATGTCCTACCCGGGGATCGAACCGGGGACCTAGGTCAAATTCATTGATCGAATCAATAGACGTGGACTAAGTGAGCTATGCCCCTTCGTCACGAAGGCCTATCAGCACAGAATTATGAAAAATACAGAAAAAAATACACAAAAATACACAAAAAAATACACAAAAAATACACAAAAAACAGAAAAATACAGAAAAAAGAGGGAAAAAGAGGAAAAACATAAATCCCC
Organism: Perkinsus marinus ATCC 50983; assembly: GCF_000006405.1. NCBI lineage: Eukaryota > Perkinsozoa > Perkinsida > Perkinsidae > Perkinsus > Perkinsus marinus. Next base: position 15,740 of record NW_003205702.1, on the reverse strand, counting down.
TGACAAAATTTCCCCCTCACTTTTCCAGCCAAAAGGGATTGTCGCACAGTAGCTCTTATAAGGGACAGCTCAAAGCGACTGACTTGGTCAATTTTCGTTAACAATGGCACCTGGAGGAACTTCCATCATGCAAGTCGCAATGCTAACTGATCATTTGGTTGGATAGTGTTCTGTACGAAGATATGCATATGGTCAACTACATGTGTGGGTGAAAATATGAAAATTTTGGGAAAATTCTTATTGATTTCTGGAGAAATTCTTGTATAATTAGTTTTGGAAACTCCTGAGCTCAGCTGAGGAAAGCGAACATATATTTCTACTCCAACACTGTATAGGAAACCCCCGAGCTCAGCTGAGGCAAGCGAACATATATTCCTACTCCAACACTGTATAGGAAACTCCTGAGCTCAGCTGAGGAAAGCGAACATATATTTCTACTCCAACACTGTATAGGAAACCCCCGAGCTCAGCTGAGGCAAGCGAACATATATTCCTACTCCAACACTGTATAGGAAACTCCTGAGCTCAGCTGAGGAAAGCGAACATATATTCCTACTCCAGCACTGTCACTGGGATCTCCACGAACTCACCAAGTTCGTCAGTTTTCCAATGCCCTGCATTACAGCAAGAGGGAGATCAATGCCGCCAACAGGAGCTGCTCTCACAAGAAAGAGGCAAACCTAAAGCCACTACAGTGCGTGCCAATTTGATGTGTGTTATTGAGCATCTCTCATGCATCGCTCCGCTGCGATTCGGAAAATATTTTTCCGTTATTCATGTGTGTTATTTTTTCCGAGATTAAACTATATCGCATATACAATGTAACAATGGCTATGAACATATGTTGTGATGAAAGTACCCGTTTGGGACTGTGATGATAGCGACAACTTGTTCACTATAATTTGTCCTACAAAATAACACACATTTGCATCGATCAAATTCACTTACATGAATTCGATCATCCGTTACAGACCGAGGCCGATCCCATACCCCAACAGAAGGGGGCTTCTGGTGACACCGAGAACTGAGCCGAGCTCTTTTACGCCGGTCGCGATAAGCGAGCATTTCCATCTCCAAATTTCGCACGAGTTGCGGTGACACGTCGGATGATTCCGTCTAAAGAGCAATACTCACATGGTCAGCTACATGTGTTGGTGACAATATGAAAATTCTAAGGAATTTTTTAGAGAATTCTAGCTGGTTTTTCTATACTTCTACCCCAAATACCATGAAAATTTTCATAATTTTCCGAGGAAATCAAAATTCCCAAAAAAAACAAACTCACAATGGTGACTTGAAAACTGAACGCAGCTGGCTTGTCGGTAACCTGGTAGATCTTCTGAGACCCTAAAAGGCTCTGTCGGCCTCCAACTTCAACCCACTGAAAAAACAGCGATTCAATCTTCATATTTATATAATAGTTTATTGGAGTTTCACCCGTGATATGAAAAACATATATCACGTTTTACTTGGCGAAAAACGCATGCGAGCAGTGAATAACGCGTAAAACACGTGATGTGTTTTACGTGATATGGGGTGATTTGTTCGATGCAATTCACATGAGTGTTTTCAATTCACTTCATATCGCCTTTTTTACATGGAGTATTACACAACTTCACGTAAAACGGGTGAAACCCAATTGTAATGAAAACACAGATGTACCAAATGAATATTAATACAGTGTGTTTCAATTTGATCGATGCAAATGTGTGTTATTCTCCAAGATTGAACTATATCGCATAAACAATGTTAACATTGTTATGAACATGTGATGTGATAAAAGTAACCTTTCGAGACTGTGATAGCGACAAGTTGTTCACTATCATTAATCTCGGAATAGAAAACGCACATTTTCCACATTTGCATATCAAATTGGCACGCACTGCTGACCCCAGTGAACGTCTTCCCCTCACACATATCCCCAAAAATTTTCATTTTTTCCCTAAAAACAGTCCCAAAAATTGTTGCCATTATGAATATACCAATAACATGTAGCGCTCGCCCTAAATTATTTCGCTCGCCCGAGACTGAAAATCACGAACAATCATTGGACCCTAACTTTCTCAGTTGTGCTCAGCGTCACCGATGGACAACATGGTGAAGATTCTCGTGCGTTTTTCGGCGGCTTATTGACAATTTTAAAGTGCCCTTTCTTACCCTAGACGAATTTCATAATGGTTTGACGGAAAATCAAGATTTGAAGCAAAGAGGAGAAGTTTCCCACACGAGCGCATACTCCCGAAATCTTCAGTGAAGGTCCAAGCTTGCATGGGGCAAATTCAAGCGAGCGTAACAAGTATCGCTCGTGCGTGCGTGGCGCACGCCATTGTGATAGACCCGAACCAGAAAGTGGTGCAACCGGTCGAGACTGAAGTGACAGCAATCTGGCTGTCCAGGAGCCTCTCGAGCCGGTTCCACCCTGGAATTTTTCTTTTACCTTCACTAGTTGTTTGGGGGGACATTGCCTATGTGCCTGCGTGCTAGGCAATGTGACTGTGGTGTTAAGCCAATGCACGGCGTGTTGTGAGGTTCGGTATTATCACCGCCCTCTGCTGCCTAGTTGGCTAACAATCAGTCTCACCCAACACTCCCAAGTAACTAATACGATGCGGTGAAGCGTGCCTTGATTTCCCCCCAAAAACAGTCCCGAAAATCGTTACCGTTATTAATATAAAAATAATGTCAAATAAACCCATACCACAACTCACAGATCTCATCATATTTTCTCTCAGAGTTGTTTTTCCAACGCCAGACTTCCCCACTGAATAACAACGGTGGTGACACGCATATCACCGGTGTCACCCACCTAGTAGTATATTCAACCGACATCCGCTCGCTCTAAATCGCCACTTATTTTGCTTTTCCAGTTTCTGCAGCACCGAAGCCGCTGCGGCATCACTAGAAGCGTCATCAGCTAGTCTCAAATCCCGAGATATTATCGTACCTACGATGATTAATTTTGTGGCGCACGAAATGTCAATTACGTCGTCAGTTTTCACCACTAATAGCACTCAGGCAGCTCAGTAGAAAGTGTACGCGTATTGACAACGAGGAGTGAAAAAATGGGCACACAGGCGTTGGTAGATGGACAGAGCCTTCTTTGATGGAATTTTCAAACAGGAAGCAGAGGGTGAAGAATCAATACGACCAGAGACGAACCACAGGAAAAAAAGAAAAAATAGAAAAAAAACGAAAAAAAACGAAAAAAGAAGAAAAAATGAAAAAAAAGAAGAAAAGAAGGAAAAAAAGAGAAAAAAAAACTAAAATTGGCACGCACCATAAAATCCGATTGAGAGAATCAACGATTAATCCTCAACTTACTTAGGGAACTCAAATCATCATATGTGCTCTGATGCGACGGCGCTCGCCCCACTTGTTCTCCTGGCGGGTCCGCCTCCAACACCGGCGATGTATTCTCTACCACACCCGGGTGAACGTCCCCCGGATGGAAACTAGGCGATGCCTTCTCCGATGATACAATGTGCACCTCTGATGACCTATAGCAGAGAATTATGTCGCGCGCCACGAGATTATTCACCACTCACTTTTCCTCTTCCTCGTTTTCAGCATCTACCCCAATCGCAGGAACATCCTCCTCTCGAGTGATCCCGAAGAAATATGAAAACATCTCAACTA
>NW_003205702.1:8930-12004 GCF_000006405.1 Perkinsus marinus ATCC 50983 | reverse complement strand
CATCATCATCATCCCGGGCCCATTCGATCTGGGTTAGGCCCCTCACATGCTGGACACACTTTCCACGACTCTGATGGCAATGGAAAGCTACCTGAAAAATTCGAAAAATTTCTCAAAAAAAAACTGAAAAAAAAGGATTTTATGAAAAAAAAATCGTATATTTATATATGCGAACACTCGAGTAATATTCCATATAAATGATAATTTCCCGAAATTTTATCCCATAATTTTCATATTGTCACCAACACATGTACATATTTTCCCCCCACGCTTTCGCTCAGTGGTCGCAACTGCCATATAAATGCAATAGCAGCGGAAAAAACTCAACAAAAATGCGAAAAAAAACAAATTTCGAGGAAAAAATCCATAATTTCTCATTTGTCCGTAATTGTGCAGTTTTTTCACTCGAACGTCACGACTCTGATAACAACTGCTAGTATCGCGAACGTTTAAATGCGGGATATTTTTTCCGTTTTCCCCCACCGTTTTACACCATGGGCATCTCAAATCGTCCTCATCACTACTATCAGAAAGTTCTATTATTTTCCTCTCTGACGACGGAGCGCTAGAACTAGACGTAGTGTTACTCTCCGAACCTGAGTATCATATCGGGCCTAATCCGTATCTTCCAATGAGCAACCTAAGATACCTCTCTTCCTTTTAACGCTTCTACCACTATCACTACCGTCAGGACCATCATCGTGAGTATCACATAATTCGGCGTCTCGCATGCGTCGCTCCGCCGCCATTCTGAAAATATTTTCAATGTAGTTTCTTGACCCTAGTGATATGAAAAACATGTTTCACGACTACTGCATATCACCGCGAATATCGCGAGTATCACGCCACTTCACGTAAAACGGGTGAAACTCCAGTGGGTGTTATTTTTTCCGAGATTAAATATTAAAATTAAAATTCTCACATTACCACTAACGAAGTAAATGTAGTAAATATCTTCTCACCTCGCAAGCTCCCTTTGTGAGAGCTCAGCATAGGCCTGCCTATCGCCGCCCAACCTTCTCCCCCGGCCTCGCTTCACTCGAGCCGTTTTTCCCTTAGTCGTTCGCTTCCGGCCAACTCCCGCGCTGAACTCGACCAGCTTGTCAGTGTTAGATGAAGTAGCATCTGCAATATTGGAGTTTCACCCTTCCTTACGTAAAGTGGCGTAAAACGCGAAATTCATGGTATGTAGTAGCCGTGAAATAGGTTTTTTTTCACTAGTGATTTTCATATCACTAGGGTGAAACTCTAATAATAATAATATTCCAATGAACACATATAAATTTCGATGAGAATAACCAATAACAACAAAACTGAAATATATATGTTCACTTTCCGCAGCTGAGCTCAGGAGTTTCCTATACAGTGTTGGAGTAGGATTATATGTTCGCTTTCCTCAGCTGAGCTCAGAAGTTTACTACGTTACATACGAGTTCGGGTAGAAAAACAAAAAAATACCAAAACTTACACATATTCTCACCAACACATGTAGTGTATATTTTCCCACACTGACGACAATAATACCAAAACTTACCCGATTCATATCCCTGGGTCCTCCCACGGAAGAGCTCCAACGACAAGGGATGACCCAAAATGAGTAGCTCACATTCCGCTTTGATATCGTCAAGACATTTATAAAAAGTGGCGTTATGAGGACCGTACGAGTTGTGGACGAGCTCATGTAGAATAGTACCTGAAAATCGATTTATGCAACTTTTATGACTACAATTAAATTAGTGAGGAGTTCCATATAAACTAATTTATGCAACTTTTATAACTACAATTAGATTACCAAGGACTTCCATATATACTGATTTATGTAACTTTCACGACTACAATTAGATTACCAAGTAATTCCATGTAAACTGGTTTATGCAACTTTCACGACTACAATTAAATTACTGAGGACGTCCATATACGACAGTCAACCGATTTATGCAACTTTTACGACTACAAATAAATTACCAAGGATATCCATATACGACAGAAAGTGTCCTGGATCCCTGTTGCGACGAAGGCGTATCTTCACTGCTAAGCCTCGGTTAACGTTGAGGCCGAGAAGTCTGTTATTCTTAGGAACGAATTCCATCATGTGGGCAACTCTCCTGAGAAGAAATCATAAAATGATATATTCCCTAGTGATATGAAAAACACTAGTGAAAAATATATTTCACGACTACTGCATACCACCACTTCACGTAAAACGGGTGAAACTCCATCGTGGAAAATTTGCATATAATCACTGTTAAGTGTCGGCGACAATATGAAAATTCCGGGAGAAAATTTTTTCGTTGGTTTTTGTGCACTTCTACCCGATTCTTGTATAACTAGTGGAGAAACTTCTGAGCTCAGCTGAGGAAAGCGAACATATATTCCAACTAGTGTTTGAAAATATGCACATGGTCAACTGCATGTGTTGGTGATAATATAAAAATTGGGTAGTAAAAATTGAATACAAAAAACAAATATAAAAAGTAAATAAAAATAATTATTGGTTTTCGTACACTTCTACCCGAATTCGTTCATTTTCAAACGATATATTCCTCCAACACTGACGAGCCTTACCATCGACGTTTTTTCATAATAGGTATAACCAACTGAGCCGCAGTGTTTAGCATGTGCTGTGCCTTGCTGTCGTCTCGGAGACCTAGGGTGGAAACCTGAATCACGATGGCGTATCTTATCGATTTAAGATTCAAAATAGGTCCGAAAATGGCCTATTTGATCGATATCGAGAAAATACTACTCCAGGAGGGATAAGATAAAATGAAGCTTTTATTAGTCTAGGCTGTTATCGGACCTAATCCGTATCATACCACCGGGGCACGAAGATTCACTTCTACTATGATCAAGTCGGACATTACTCTTCCTAACGAGGGGGGTTAGCCTCCCATGAAGTGGCGGAAATGTGGTATGAAAAACGGTCTCTAATTATTATTACCTTCCACACGTTGTGCCACTCGTCATCATAAGGCTTACGGACGTTCTGCATCTACTACACGTCTCCGCGACGATCAGGAGACTCGTGCGCTAGGGCGCGCGCGATGTCGTCGGCGACATAGAAATTCGACAAA